>NC_061863.1:14114619-14414619 GCF_907164915.1 Impatiens glandulifera | reverse complement strand
AAACTACTTTGCGAAACGGAAACTACTAACTTAGCGAAACGGAAACTACTTTGCGAAACGGAAACTACTAACTTAGCGAAACGAAAAATACTAACTTAGCGAAACGGAAACTACTTTGCGAAACGGAAACTACTAACTTAGCGAAACGGAAACTACTTTGCGAAACGAAAAGTTCGCAGAATACCTCTTTCTTCTCCTCCTCCTGTTCAACCTTGCTCTTCTCAACTTCGACATCCTTCTTAGAATCCTTAACCTGCAAAATATGTACTGGTTAGATCAGATATGTACTTGGCGAAGTAAAATGTAAAGTGCAAAATTGAATATCTCCATACCTCAGTAGTCTTTTCCTCTTCAACCTTCACAGCCTTCTTAGAATCCTTCTTCTTACTCTTCTTCTTCTTTATATTATCCTCCATATCATCTAATCTGGTTAATAATATGGACATCCTTTTGTTGGATTTTTCTAACAACTGTGTGGACATATTAAAAACCATCTTCTTGAACGACTCAACGTGAGTTTGTTGAGTTTCTTGGATTGTGATTTTCAGCTCTTTGATGAGCTCTGTTTTCATCTTTTTCATCTCCTCTTTCAACTCTACTTTCAGCTCCTCCTTCATCTCATTAAAATCACATCCAACAGTAGGTGTTGGAGCCCGAGGAGAAGGTGTGTCAGCCCGAGGAGAAGGTGTGTCAGCCCGAGGACTTGAGGTCGCGGATGGGGGAGTAAGAATGCGGGCCGGAATCGATTCATAAGCAAGCTTCTTCTTCAAGTTGGCTGCTTCTTTAAGAGTAGCATCAGCCTTTCTCTTCCTCGTGGCAGGTTTGGGGGGAATCGGAGTAACTTGTTCATCTTCACTTTCATCATCTTCATCAAAATCATCTTTTATTACCTTCCCATCAGTAAATCCCTCAAAAAAATCATCAGCTGTCTCGTCGATTTGCTCAAATACATCACCACTGTATAACCTCTTCTCCATGGAGGACTCTTCCATCTCAGTCACATCCGTGGTCTCTAGGGCAGTCTTTACCTCCGTCGATGTGTTTTTCCTGTTGGAATGATAGAGTAACAACCTTGGGCGTAGAGGGTCATTAATCTGATTCCTTCTGGCGAATTTAGGGATAAAGCTTTCGATGACCTCATACGTCCACACTTGAAGTGCCAATGCGAACCCATAGATGTTATATGCAAAAGGAGCATAAGGTTGTTCAGCCTTCTCCTTCTTGTCAAAAAATGAGGTACAGAGATGTTTCATGTTCTTGTTTAAACCCTTGAGGGTGGCTCTAAAGGTGACCTTACCCCATGGATATTTGAGGAAAGTGTCCTTGTCTTCCACCATGTTGAGTATTTTTGGAAATATAACTCTTTTTGGGTCAAATGTGAATAGGTACTGGCAAATCAGTACTACCAGCCCCATCTTGAATGCATCTTCCTTGTCTTTGCATTTGAAAAAAGCCTTCTCGAAGTCGCACATTTTCACACTCATGCTCCCTTTAAAGTATTTAACCGAGAGAGGTGGACAACAGCGCAATTTTTCTTGGTCCAACTCAGGATAAACGCCGAAACATAGGCCGGTAACTAACGCATACTCCTTCATACCAAATACAAGCTTTTGCCCATTCACCATGAAAGTTATCTCCTTGGAGTTTGAGCTTAACCTCCTCATCAACATTTGATGTACAATACTTCCTGAGAACTGCAAGAGGGGGGCTGTGAATAATGATCTGAACTGGGTATTGTACACACTCTCCAGAAGATCCATTGTAATAACGAAATCGAATTCAAACCATTCTCATAGCTGGAGCTCGTAGTACTTAGCGAATCGTCAAGTACAAATTTTTTTATTGGTTTCATAGGTAATCTATCTCGTTTGACAAGGTATCAACAACAAAGTCATGGTTTTGAAAAGAACATGTGTTAGCAAAACAAACCCTATAATTTTACATGGAAACATTTAGATTCTTCAGAAAAAATCTTTGAAGAAGCGATCGTTGAACTCCAGATAAGAGAAAATTGTTTGAAATTTATTTCTTTAGCTTAACAACTAACGAAATCAAAGTCAGCCAATCTTTGCTTATCTGGAGGTCAATGATAGATTCTTCAAAGGCATTTTCTGAAGAATCTAAATGTTTCCAATGTAAAATTAGAAAGTTTGTTTTGTTAACACATGTTCTCTTCATAACCATGAAGTGATGTAAATACCTTGTCAAATGAAGTTCATGATTAACTATAAATAACAAAAAATCTTGATACTTAGCGAATCGCGAGGTATACTTTGCGAAACGGTAAGTCCGTAGCGAAACGGAAAGTCCGTAGCGAAACGGTAAGTCCGTAGCGAAACGGTAAGCAGATCTGAAACGGAAACAGATACGCTCTTATCAGACAGATTTTCTGCAAATATGAACAGATAACAAATAATAAAAACCTAACGAAATGCTCAATGAACCAATATGAACCATATAAGAAATAAGAATCAACCAAAACGGAGAAAATGATGGACATAAAGGAAATATGAAAAAGTTTTTGAAATGAAGAAAATGTAAACAAGAACATAACAGTTAGAATGAAGATCTACCTCGACGCCGTTCAAATAGTTAGAATCGGAGAACTCACATAAACCCTAGTATAAGAAACCTGCATGCAAATAGATCTAGGGTTAGAAATCGGCAATAGATAAACATAAATGAATTAGTTAGGTTAGAAGAGCTCTGATCGGGTTTGATTTGTATGAATATTGGAGGAAACGGAGATGTCGTCGCCGCCGGGCGCCGTCGCCGCCGGCCACCGTGAGTGAAGGAGAGAATTGGAGGAAGAGAGAGAAAAAAATTTAGTGAAATGAAAATATTTGGGTATTTATACAAACCTCTGATCCACTTCGCGAAACGCTAAGTGACTTAGCGTTTCGCGACAAGGGCAAAATCGGATAAAAAAAAATATAACACCACGAGCGCAAAAAAATTATAAAATTCCACCAGGTCAAATAAACCAACTTGCAAGGTCATTTCGTCAAATTTCCCTCTGATTCGTTAGAGATTAACGATCTTATTTTCATTATAATTGGTTGCCAAAATCATTTCTCTGTTAATATATTTAAAATTATATAATTTTAAAAAATATTGATCATTTATGTAATTTTTTATTTCATATATATATATATATATATATATTAAGTGGAAAAATCTTATATTAAAATTATATTAGTTATTGATAAAAAGTCTTTGGCTTCATCATTGAAAATTGCAAAATTATGTCTAGATTGGTGAGCAAATCGTTACAAATGGAAGACATCGCAAATTATATAATAAACCTTTTTTAAGCTGGATCTCTCATATTTGATGTGCGTCATTTATATTAGATTATTAAATAGATATACCATTCTAACTATAAAGAAAAATTTCATAAAAAAAAGTCATTCATATTAGATTATTAAATAAATATACACTATAAAGAAAAATTTCATAAAAAAAAGTCTTCCAGTCAAATCTTCATAGATATTGCGGTTAAAAAAAGTTATTAATATTTACAACATTTCCTACATTTTAGTGCCTTCTTCAATTTAATAATATTTAAAATAAAAAATTGTTATTAAATTTGTTAATATATATTATTAAAGTATAATTATTTTTTTAAATAATTTTTAATTTAAATTAATATTTAATATATATATATATATTTTAATAAACACATAACCAATTTCAAATACAGTGTAAATGACTCAATTTAATAGAATTTTACTAGATAAATTATTTGGGTGCTATTAAATTATTTTAATAACTTACTTTTATCCCTTAAATTATTTTTAAAAATAAATTGTCATTCGAACTTTTAGAATGGTCACCAATAACTCTTTTGTCAATTTTTTTTCGTTAAACATAACGTCTCAAACTAATTTTTTTTTAACCTTTAAATTATTTGTTTACACTAATCATCATAAACTATCAAAATGTTCACTTGTGACTTTTTTATATTTTGTTATAAAAAATTTGTAATCTATTTTAGAAATAAAATATGCAATTTATATTATTTTATGACCAAATTTGTAGATAACTTACTATATTGTAATTTATCAATAATTTATTTTTCTTTATAGAGTAATGTCAAATAAGATGAAAAAAATGAATGTAATTTAACAATTGTAACATTTATGTTAAACTAATAATATTCATAAAATTTCAAAAGAAAAAAAATGTGTTAATTGGAACACCATATTTATAGTCAACAAACACAAAAGAATGTATTCCTACAAATATCAATAACTGTCGATGAATCTAATAAAAAAATACTAAAAATATCAATAACCATCTTTGACACACTACCGTTAAAAAGTCAAAATAAACTACAATTTTTAACACACTACATTTAAAAACACAAAAAATAGTAACACTCCAATTAAAAAGATAAAACTACTGTTAAAAAAACATAAATATTTTCTCGTACAGTTTATAATATTCATTTTAATACACTGATGGTTGAAGCTTTTATGATTTTTTTTTGTCACCTATAATAAATAGTGTGGAAGTCATACAACATTCATATAACATTAATGTATTCAAAAAATTAGACAAATCTACTTAAAGGTTCATTCTATGCCTTATTAATACTCCTCATTCCTCCATTTACATCTTGCAAGTTTATCATTATGGCCTAAGTTTCCACCCACGTACCTCCTAAACTTCCTTCCATAGTCTTTTTTTCTCTTGTCTGGTTCTTTTTTATTGCTTTCTTGGGTCTACCCGACTAAAGCATACAAACGAGAGGATCCAACCGCAATTCTAATGATGAAGTTGACCATATATCTTTTACCATTGATTGTGTTTAAGACGTGATTGTAAATAGTGATGAATAATTCTTTTTATAATCCTTGTCAACACATTCATACACTTTTATATGCCATGTTATTTTAAAGCAACTATAGAATGACATCATGATAATCTTGATAACTCCCACAGTCCACAACTATATCTTTTTTTCTAACATCAACAACAAACTGAAGTGCACTAGGACCCTTAACTTGATAGTCATTCACACCATTATAGATTAACCTCTACTTAAAAAATTATTTTATTATTTTTCTATAATTTTCTTAATTAATGGTCCAATATGATGAAGATATCTAGACATGCTATATTATTATTTTTTTATTATTTTCATTAAAAAATTTTAATACCTTATATTAAAAAATAATTGATTTATCATTTATCTCAAATATATGGGAATTGAAAGACTCACATAAATTTTGTTTGTGAGCCTATCACATTTAGTATCAAATTAAAAAAAGCCTTAAACCAAATAGATGGATGAGGGGCACCAATCACCACTTGAATGTCGCTCATCATAATGTTTAAGTGTTTCAATTGTATTGTTGTGCACCTCCAAATTTGCACTTCCAGCAATTGTCCATAATATTTGTTTTAACTTCTTCCCTAAATGTTTTTTTTTAATTTCTATACAAATGCTGAACACAAAATCTATGTTCAGCATTTGATAATACCTCGAACAGGGCTATGCTTATAACCTTAAGCATGTTAGTTTTTACCTTTTGTTCATTTGATATGAATGTATAATGAAAATAGTTATTTATTTTTAGATCTTTTGTTAGAAGCTCTATAAACTATTTACATTGAATGATTTCCTCTTTTTCCAAAATTGCTCAAGCTATTGACCACCCTCCATTGTTAGGATCAACCCCAATTGCAGTCAACAATTGACATGGATATTGACCATTTATATGACATTTATCCAATCATATGATGGGACGACAATATCTAAATCCCTCATTCAATGGGCCTAAACAATAATATATGCACATGAATATATAGTTTCCATTTTAATTTCGGAAAGGGGTTAACTCAACCTCCAATTGAGTTTGGGTAAATTCTCCAAATTTTTCACAGTAATTCCACACTAGTTTGTATTGATCAATTGCATTCCATTTTATACTATTCACTACTATATATTTCGTTCTATATGTTACAACTTTACTTATTTTGAAGTTATAGTCTTCATCTACCGTTTGTTTTAATTCATGAACCGAAATTTTAAGGTTTGCTCTGATTCTTTCTCATTGCAATTTGTCAACCATTTTGCAGTGATGTTTTTATTTTTGTATGCATAATCACAATCTTCTTAGAAATAATTCATTATTTTAATTATCTCACTAGTTTCATTGTTCCTATATTTTGATGCAAACACTCCCATTTACAAGGTGATTGACATTTGGCACGCAATTTGTGTCTCTCATTGCAGAGAAATTTAATCGACTTACCCATGCAAATAGAATAATTTATAATGGTCTCCTTGAATTCCACATATAGAATTACAAAATCGTTGTCGCAACTGAAAGATGGATTTCTCATTTCCTTTTCTGTATTGAAGTCAACATATGAAAGTCTTTATGCTTTCTTCTCCTCATCAGATAATCCAAAATTTCTATGAAGTCTATCATCAACCATGTTTCCATATAACACTTCAGATAATATATTATTTTTGTATGTGGAACTAAATGATCTTTTGAAATGTATCCCAAGTAACATTGTAAACGATATTGATGTTATGAATATGTGTATGTGAGTATACAAGAAAAGATTGATTGAGGTTTATTGTTGGTTTGAAATTGAACTGTTAACCAATCTAACTCTAGTTAGAAGAGCGACAATGACCAAAGTAGTACTGCAACAACTCCGGTAAAAATGAGTACAATGGGCTCAAATGATACTATATCAACTCAGTTAAAAGGAGTGCACAAGGCTCAAAGGGTATTACAGCAACTTCAGTAAAAATGAGTGCACAAAGCTCAAAAGGTATTGCAGTAATTTTAGTGCACAAGGCTTAATGGGTATTGCATCAATTTCAGTAAAAAATAGAAGAAGTACACTAGAAAGATGAGAATAGTGAAGCAAACTGTGATGAGAAACAAGTGATGATGCAAACATTACTAAGGAGAATAGTGATGCTACAAATGATAATGATACAAGTAGTAAAGATGCAAAGAGTGATGACTTTTCTGAAGTAAAACTTTATTATATTGACGATGATATGTTCAAATGTAACTCAAACGAAGACACATAAAGAAAATAAGTGAGTGAAAATGTCATTGCAATAGGGTATACCCAACCAACTGAAATAGTGACTCAAGTTTAGGTTAGTGGTCCATTAGAGTGTGAAATAGAAAAAGGGAATTGTAAGAGGAAAATAAAGGACCACATGTTGATCATGAATATGTGTAAAAGGTGGGACTTGATCACACTTTTTCTAAAGTGTTAGACTGAAACATGGTTGATGATGGACTTCATAATCATTTCGGATCATTTGATGAGGAGTAGGAAGCACAAATACCTCCATATGTTGCTTTCGATGCAGAAAGAGAAATGATAAATTCATCATTTTAGTTGCAATAAAGATTTTGTAACTCTATTAAATTCAAAGAGACTATTAGAAATTATTTTATTTGTATGTGTAAGTCGATTAAATTTTCCTGTAATGAGACACATTGTGAGTGCCAAATGTCAACCACTTTGTAAATGAGTGTTTTGCATCAATAAATAAGAACAATGGAACTAGTGATTTGAAATTAAAATGTTGAATGATGTCCACGAAGATTGTAATCATGCATACAAAAATAAAAACATCATTGCAAAATGGTTGACAAATTGATACAAGGAAAGAATCTAAGAAAACCCTAAAATTACGGTTAGGGAATTAAGATAGACAGTGGATGGAGACTATAACTCCACAATAAATAAAGTTGTAGCATGCATATCCAAAACTATAGCAGTAAATAGTATAAAAGAGAATGCATCTAATCAATAAAACTTATGTGAAATTACTGTGAAGGCGAACTCACCCAAACTCAAATATGGAGGTTGAGTTCATTCCTTTTCGAAATGAAAATAGAAACTACAGATTCATGCGCCTATATTGTTAATTAGGCCAATTGAAGGAGGGATTGAGATATTGTTGTCCCATCATAGAATTTGATGGATATAATATAAATGGTCAATATCTAGGTCAATTGGAATTTCAGTACTATCACCTCTCATAAAAATCAAGTACTTACGTAGACTCAATTGGAATCAAAATCGTAATTTCTAGGTGTAATAACAAAAGTTATCACTATGATATTATGAACTTTATCTCCAATCTCTTTTAACCCTTCTAGAAGACCCTTCTCTCGTACCGATCTCAAGAACTTAAACATTTATCGCGTACATATATTCGGTGACAACTAAAAAACTCGAGCTAGAAAAAAAGAGTAAAGACGCGTAGTTGAATTAATAAGCAAGGGTCACAACTTAGGGTTTCTATTTTGTAAAGTTCACTCTTTACAAAGTATGATGCAAATATATGGAAAAAAGAAGAAAAAAGAAAGATGAGGTTATGAGGTTACATGATCGATCGCGAAGAAGTTATATATAAAAATCTGTTTTGAAGTGAATAAAAGCTTATAAAGAAAAAAGTTCATAAAAAATTGATGAGAAAGAACAATTTGTTTTAAAAAATAATTAAAAGATTAAACGTAAACTATTTAAAACCAAAAAAAAACATCTTAACCATTCACATCATATTTTTTAAATCTTCAACCAAACAATTTAGAAATTAAATATATTCCACACAATTTCCATTTATAAATGCTTATAAAATTTAATTAATTTAAAAACCAAACTTCATCCCTAGACCATGATATACATCCCACAAGCTAAACTATTAGAATAATAAAGTAATTATATTTTAACAAATTAAATTTATAATATATATATCTTATATATAAAATAAAAGCAATAATTGCTTTCATATAAATTAAAATTATTATTATATATTGACATAACTCGTGAACGCGGGTTTCTTGACGGTTTAATTTTATCCTAAGTACCAAAATAATCCTTCAATCTTATCATACTATTATCCTAGCATAGAAAGAAAAGTACCGTAAATAAAAACATACAACAAGGACAAAAATGTAAATATTTGACTCTCCACTCCAAAACGTTTAAATGCCAGAGAAAAGGGGGCAGAGCAGAGATAGAAAACACGAGCAGTCGATTTCAAACGGAGAGCGATTGGCCATAATCATCAAACTCAAGCTTCACCATTAAATGCTATAATGGACCCACATCACACAATCTCCATAGATAAGATGTTTATGATGATGATGATGTTCTTATAGTGTAAGTTTGGTGTGTAATGTGTATTTAAACTCACCATAATTGATAAAGATTCATTCTTTATTGATTGTTATCCGGTTATATTTTAAGATTTTCATCATTATTGCTTAATTTGTTCTTATCGAATAGATACGCGTAGAACTTTATCTACCCTTGTCTTCTTTCGGGATTTTTCTTCTTTGTGATTGTTCACATTAGATCTGAATGTCAGAGTATGGCTTCTCTCTCATCTACTCGTCATGTTCTTCTCGATCTAACGGAAATGGAGATGAGCAACGAAGAACAATATGTTTCCTTTCACTCTTTCTTACTAGGGTTTAATAATTTACTAAGTTTTTTTTGTATGTAAAACAACCCACTTTCCAGTGTTGTGTAATCACTAAGATGGGGTGCTTTTCTTGCTTGATTACTCGTGGTAAAGATGTATCGGATTTTGATGAAGATTGTAACAAGCGATCTGCTGAATCGTCAGGTTAGAGTAGTTAGTTCAATGTTATCATTTATCTGTTTGTTGTTGATGAACTGATTTTGATTTTGCAGTTAATGGAAAGGGGAAGAATAATAGTGGTAAGAGTTTGTTTCATCATATGATTTCTGTTGATTTGTCTTTACAATTGCTTGTGTATTGATGGTTTGTCTGATCAGGTTCATTGGATAAGAAAGGGAAGGATTGTGGAGATGTAAAGGGTAGCAATGCTGCTGCTCGAAGTTTCACATTTCGCGAGCTTGCTAATGCCACGAGGAACTTTAGGGTAGTTAATCTAATTGGGGAAGGCGGTTTTGGTAGAGTTTACAAGGGAAGACTAGAATCAGGGCAGGTGAGTTAATCGTTTTTTGGTGATTTGATGAAACTTTTGATTATTTATTAACTTGTTAAGGATTTGTTTTTGCAGTTCATTGCAGTTAAACAACTGAATCTAGATGGGCTTCAAGGGAACCAGGAATTCATTGTTGAAATTCTTATGCTAAGTCTCCTTCATCATCCAAATTTAGTCACTTTATTTGGGTATTGCACTGATGGTGACCAAAGGCTTTTGGTTTATGAATACATGGCTATGGGTAGCTTGGAAGATCATCTTTTCGGTAATTATTTCAATTTTTTTGGGGGGAAAGGTCGATGTCTTACTTTAATAAATGAAAAGCAATTGTCACTTACAAAGAGTCATGAAAAAAGAAGAAGAAAAGATACCATACAAATTGAGTGTTCATAATTCTTGCATAAAAATCAATAGCCTTATTGTTTGTGTACTTGCTCCACATCTTCTACTTTGAATGTAGCAACATGTCACAATTGTTTATTCATATTTGCTCTCATGTATTTCTTGGTCTTTCAAATACTCTTAGCATTTATTTTAAGTGAAATGACTAAAATATCCTTAATACTTTTGAATTTTATAGAAAATTTGGAAGTATTTTGGTTGATGATTTGATGGAGGAAATGATTGATGATAGGAAACTACATCAATAACTTGGTTCTATCATTCTTTTACATCAAAACCAACTAGATCATATACATTCTTGTTTGATAATTTCAGAACTTGATAATGATAAAGAGCCTCTTAATTGGTGCACAAGAATAAAGATTGCAGTTGGTGCAGCCAAGGGACTTGAGTATCTACATTGTAAAGCAAATCCGCCAGTTATTTATCGCGACCTTAAATCAGCAAATATATTGTTGGATGAAGATTTCAATCCCAAATTGTCTGATTTCGGACTAGCTAAATTAGGTCCGGTTGGTGATAACACTCATGTTTCCACCCGAGTAATGGGAACTTATGGATATTGTGCTCCGGAGTATGCAATGAGTGGAAAACTGACTCTTAAGTCCGATATCTATAGCTTTGGTGTTGTTCTATTGGAGTTGATCACAGGTCGAAAGGCAATTGACAATACTAAGATGCAAGGAGAGCAGAATCTTGTTGCTTGGGTAAGTTCACTATCTTAAACATGTTTTTTTCTTTGTCTACTAATATTGTTTCTTCACTATGAAATTGATTTCTAATATGTCTTGAGTAGCTTATGAAATCAATTCACATTTTATTTATTTTTGATGAAATTTCTCTTCGATTTGATGTAGTCTCGTCCTTTTCTAAAGGATCGCAAGAAGTTTGTTGAAATAGCTGATCCCCTTCTACAAGGCAACTTCCCTGTTCGTAGTTTTCATCACACGGTTGCCATAACTGCAATGTGTCTTCAGGAGGAACCGAATTTTCGCCCATTAATAAGCGATATTGTTGTAGCTCTCGAGTATGTGGAAACCCAAACACATAAATCGGAATCTCAGAAGGGTTCGTCTCTTAATCACCAAACATCATCGTGACCAACGTTACATTCAAAATCATCCATATATTTCTTTCAAGTTTGATTGTTTTTAATATTTGTGTATATATATATATATGTTTATTTGTGATTTAATTAAAATGAAAGAAAAGAAGAAGTAATGTTGAATTTTGGCTAGGTTTATAATCTCATAGTAATAATGAATGAGCCTCTTGAGTTGTGAAGGTTTTATAATTGGCTTTATTGGAATATGATTTATATTTAATATGTTATATAAATGGAGTTAGTTTTCAAATTGGTTTACTTCTAATATCTGTTTTTGTTTAATTGTTTAGATTTTTCACATGTTATTTGTTGGAATGACTAGGATATATGACTATTTATTGAAAAAAAATAAAGATTAAATCAAATTAATATGTAGTGCTAGTGCATCTACAATTGCCAATTGGGAGTCAGAAATTGAATTACAATTTTTTACCAATCAAAATAGAAAAAAATCAGCTGGATAAAATAATTTTAATTATTTCAAAACATAAAAAACTCATAACATAAATAATCATCACTTATCTTTACTAAAGGTTTAAAATTCTGGGGGCATTCTAATTTATATCTTGATCCCGTTACCAAATTGACTATTGAATATGTGCCTCTCATATGGAGGGGTAAGGATAAAAAAAAATTACATTTTTATCCCTTTCGATAAAAGATGATCCCATTTGAATTTATATTGCTACAAAATTTATAAACTTTTCTCTAAAAATACATTTTATAATTTTGTTCTTATTTTTATTTTTATAGATCTTCTTCAATTTCAAGAACAAGTAGTAAGTCTTTGAAATTTTTCTACCAAATTTTCAGATCCTGAGATTTAGCATATTTGAACTCTCTTGACACCAATTTTCCAACCAATTTTTTTTCTAAATACCATGAGTAAGCTGAAAGAATTATTTTTTGAAGTACATAACATTCAACTCATCAGTGTCATTTTCTTTTAGAATGCAACAAGAAAACAAGAGCACCCCTAGAAGGTGATAACTCAAATGACTTTTTTCTGACATTTTCGATCAAACCTTCTCGAAAAAGTATTTTAACCAATGCCCCGAAAGCCTAAGGGTTCACATTTTCCCAGAATTTTCTGCAACCGTACGAAGATAAAACTTCCTCTAAAGGTTAAAAAGGCTATTAATATTTATGAAGACAACATTTCCTCTGGATATTTATACCGAATTAAATCAGTAAATTAGAATGAATCAACCTGTCATTAAGATTTGGAACAAACTTTCTGTAAACAGTCAAAGTTGGAAACACAAAATTTTCAAAAATCACACCAAGTCTTTTAAAGGATACAACAATTGTGAAGACTTACCACGACCTCAAGAAGAGTTTATATAAAATGTTTTATTTGGCAAAATATTTTGATCAATTTTTATTTTTCCATCACTAACTAAATCCCATTTTTCATATCCTAAAAAAAATACTTTAATTGTGATTGTTACAGTATCAAAATACTAGTTTCTTAGTACCAATTCAATCACCATCAACAACTTCAAAAAAACTTGACCGTTACAATATGACCATTTCAAAACACTTTTTTGGACCCTGATCTAAACACAAATCTAGCTACATACACAGTCTCCAAATGAGAATATCTGATTAAAAAATTTCAGTTTCAAAACCTGTGCTAACTCAACAATCTGCCTTAATTAAGATCCAAGATTTCAATCCACTGATTAACAAACTAAACTCCAACTTTAGTCTCAAAATCTACCAAACTTGACCGCAATTTCATAAACAAAATCAAATGCCAAAATCAAGTGTCAAATTCGATAAAACCAATCTGAAACTCAATTCAATCTTCAATAACAGAATCATGATGAAATCTCAATTGATTTCTCCAAATTGAGTACATCAAAGAAAAAACATTCTTAGTCTTAAACCAATTCACCACCAATATCCATAACAACAAGTTGGAACATAATGTAGATGTTTTCTTAAACAAAAACATGACAAACAAACCTAATATTACTGTCGGAAAAATCAGCTTTTCCGGGCACGACTCACTGCCTGCTTCCTCCCTCCTCCAACTGAGTTAATCGAACTTGGGGGCAAAGGCGGCATCTTGTTTTCCTTAGTCCTGCTTCTCAGTGAGTACCTAGGAATCGGATTCACACTTTCTTTAATCTCAATCAATGGCGTCTTAGAAACCACAGAACTCTTGAAATCATCCAATTTCTTCACATTCCTCCTTTTTACAGGTTCACTCACGAAGCTTAGATCACAAATTGTCTTATTCTCTTCGCCTTCTTCACTAATTTTCTTTCTCTTCAACCTTTCGTTCCTCCTTGCAGAATATTCTTCATAGAACCTTCCCCTTTCGAACAAAGGACTGGGTTTCGATTTATCAGGAATAACACAATTACTTGAATTGGGTTTTTCGTTATTAATCATCTTAGTCAACTCCTGAAATTCGGATGTGATTGAACGGGTGACTGATTGGGTTTTCGACACAGAACCTGATTCAAATTTCACAACGGGAAGATTAAAATAAATTCAGAGAACGCAAGAAAGGATCTTTGAAGAAAAGAAGAACTTACCCATCTGATTTTGTGCGGCTGCGGTGTTGGGAATACTTGTCCGAAGAACTGACCGATGACGGATACGAATTGGAGAACTCGGAAACGGAGGTTTCAGATCTGCCATCTTAGAGGGAGAGAGAGTTGTAGAGAGAGAATATTTTGATTTGGGTTTAGTTTCTATCCTTATAATCAAGAATAAATAATTGATTTTGGAAGGCACATTATTATACTTTAATACATTTTTTTGAATTCTCAACGGTCATATTTTCTTACATTTTTATTAGTGCAAATTGTAAAAGAGACCCTTGAACTTGTATGTCTTTATAAGATCAATCCTTTTAAATTTTATAGAGGACTCAACTCTCAAATTCTCAAAAATAGGAAATTTTGTTTGAAAAACTTGCAACTTGAAAATAAGTAAAATAGAGAATTTTAAGCCCCAGAATGAAGTTAGAGTTTTATATTGAAATTGATAAATCAATAAATATGTTATAGTTAAAAGTGATAAAAAAGAGTGTAGATGTTATAATAAAAATTTATAATTAAGAATGACATATCTTATTAGTCAATATAATGATGTCTTCTTATATTCTACTTCCATAAACCCTAATTCGAATCTGATCCTTGAAGGACAATAGAAGGATTTAAGAGAATCACTCCTAAAATTGGAAGTAAATATTGATTTTTTTATAGACTAGAAAATTGTTGGAAGATGTTATCTAACTATATCACTTATTTATCTACTTTTTAATTTATTTTCTTTTTCTTTTCAAAACTTTGTTTTAGTTAGATTTCTCTATTATCTCAATTTTAATTGATAACAATTTATTCGTACATATTGAAATTTAAAATGAGTGATATGCTATAAAATATGATCATAAAATTATGAAAGATATATTAAAAAAAGGGACATAAAGGTTGTTCTCTATAAAAATGAGCTAATTCAAAATTTTCTTATTATTTTTTTTAGTGAAAAATATTTAAATTGATTTATTTCACTTCTCATGTCTTCCATTCTTCTTAATCTAAAATTATTATATATCAAATTCTTTTTATTTATTTTTAAATATAATAGACTAGTATTATCTCCTACACCCACCCACTACATTCATTTATAAGTAGGGATGACAATGGGGCGGTTCGGGGCGGGGAATGCAATTACCATCCCCGCCCCGTTTTAATTTCGAGAATTTTTTTAATACCATCCCTGCCCCGTTCGGTTTTTTTCGGTTTCGGGGAATCCCGCGGGGCACCGTTATTAATTTTTATTTTAAAAAAATAAATAAAAATTATACAATAAAATTATATAAACGAATTTTTTTGATATAATATATATTGTAATATATTAAAATTTTATATTATTATAAAGAAATAATTTTAATACTCTTATAAAATATAGTAAATAATTAAATATATTGGTGATTTAATATATTTAATTATGTTTATGGTATTCGGGGCGGGTCGGGGCGGGGGACATAAATACCATCCCCGCCCCATCCTCGTTCGGTTTCGGGGAAAAACCGTTTCAAACGGGACAATTCGGTTCGATTTTCGCGGGGCGGTTTCAAATTGCCATTCTTATTTATAAGTGAGATCACCTTAAATCTCTTAGAGACTATTCTTACACTGGAGCTATCCTAATAAATTTATCTATCTCAATCTTTATTTTATTTTTCCATTAAAATCTGTTGGGTCAGCTCATTTGACAGCTGGGCCTAACAAATTAATAAAGCCCATTAGGGCATATTTAATTAAGGGGAAAAAAAACACAGCAGTTTTTGGGTGGTTTTTTCTCTCTCTCTCTTCCAGCAGTTCTTCCTCCATTGAAGCAGTAATTCCTCCATTGAAACAGTAGGTTCTTCTTCTGATTTCCTTTATCTCTTCTCCATTTGGTTAGCCATCTTTAATGATGATGATAATGTATGTGAATGACAAGTTAGGATGAGGTCAATTGATAACTTTTGTTAGATTACCTCTAGGCTTGTATTGAACTACATTGTATACCCATTTGATATAGTGGATGATTTAAGTGGCCGAAGTGTCCCGTGGTTTTTACCTAATTTGGGTTTTCCACGTAAAATCTTGGTGTCCTGCTCTCTGTTTTTGATTGTTTGATGCTCAATTGTTTTGGCTGCCTATTTGATTACACAAAAGGGAAAAAGAATTGTTAGGCCTTGTTGTAGCTTGTTTATTTCTGAATTGCTAAATAGGTGCTATTATTCGATTTCTCCAACAAGTGGTATCAGAGCTGAGTTCGTTTGGTGGTGATTCTTGTATAATTCAAATGGAAGAATCGTTGAGCAGTAATGGAACGATGATCAAACTCACAGCTACCAATTACACAATCTGGAAGTCACGGATGGAGGACTTATTGTGTAATTATGATTATGAAGACACTATTTTGGGTGATAAAGGCAAACCAGAGGCTATGACAGATGGAGATTGAAAGAAGCTGAACAGAAAGGCAGTTGGTAAAATCAGGCAATGGGTTGACAACAGTGTGTATCAACATGTGGCTACTGAGGTTAATGCTCATAAAGTGTGGACTATTTTGAGTGAGCTGTATGAGAAGAACAACACTCAAAACAGAACATTTCTATTTAGGAAGCTTTGCTCGTTGAAATATCAAGATGGGTCTTCTATGTCTGAGCATCTAAATGCTTTTCATGGGATTCTAAATGAGTTGGCTGCGATAGGAATGAAATTTGATGATGAGCTTCATGCTATGTGTTTGATTAATTCTCTGCCTGATAGTTGGGAAACACTTGTGATTTCAATTACCAATTCTGTTCCACAAGGTAAGCTCACTTTGAAAATGATGAAAGAGAGTGTGCTGAATGAAGAGGCTAGAAGAAAAGAACAGGGCTTCTCGACTCCAAGTCAGGTGTTCGTGACTGAGAAAAGGGGTAGAAGTAAAAGTAAAACTCCAAAGAATCGCAGTGGCAGTTCAGACAGGTCACGGGGAGCATCTAGCTCGAGAAAAGAGATTACATGTTATCATTGTGGCAAGCCAGGACACAAGAAGTATCAGTGCAGATCTTTGAAGCGGGAACAAAAGGAGAATAAGCAAGATGGAAGTAGTAAGGTTGCAGATGTGGGTGGTAACGACATCGATATTGTTTACGACAATGATAGTATCAACCTTGTTTCTCAAGATACACAATGGGTGGTAGACTCAGGTGCTTCTTATCATATCACCAATCGTTGTGATATATTTTCTTCTTACACTAGTGGACAATTTGGTTCAGTGACGTTGGGAAACCATGTTACGTGTAAGATTGTTGGAAAAGGAGATGTCTGTTTGGATACTAACACTTCGTGCAAACTACTTTTGAAGAATGTTCGACATGTTCCTGATATTCGGATGAATTTGATCTCTACTGGTATTCTTGATGATGAGGGCTATCATAGTTACTTTGGTGAAGGAAAATGGAAACTCACTAAGGGGTCTTTGGTGATAGCTAAAGGAAAGAAGGTCGGTTCTCTTTATGTGACAGAGACTAAGTCTTATGGTGGAGAAGCAAATGCAGTTAATGATTGTTCATCACAGCTTTGGCATAAGAGACTTGGTCACTTAAGTCAGAATGGCATGCGAGTTCTCTCCAAGACAATCGATCTCCAGGGCTTAAAGTCCACAGATTTGAAGACATGCACAGATTGCTTAGTTGGTAAGCAACATAGGGTTTCCTTCAAAAGTTTCTCTCCATCTAGGAAGCCCAATATCCTAGATATGGTTCACACAGACATATGTTTTATGGATTCCTTGACTTTAGGTGGTGCTCATTATTACATCACTTTTATCGATGATTGCTCAAGGAAGGTGTGGGCATATTGTTTGAAGACTAAGGATCAAGCATTGGATTACTTCAAGTTGTTTCATGCTGAAGTGGAGAGAGAAACTGGGAAGAAGTTGAAATGTGTTCGTTCGGACAATGGTGGCGAATACAGAGGACCATTTGTGGAATACTGTAAAAGTCATGGGATCAAGCTTATGAAGACTGTGCCAAAAACACCTCAACAGAATGGAGTTGCAGAGAGGATGAACAGGTCTATCAATGAGAGAATTTTGTGTATGTTGTCTCATGCTAAGTTGCCAAAATCCTTTTGGGGAGAGGCAATGAAGACAGCGGTTGATCTGATAAACCTTTCACCCTCAACTCCTTTAGATGGCGACGTTCCAGAAAGAGTTTGGAGAGGTAAAGACGTCTCTTATGATCACTTGAGAGTTTTTTTGGTTGTAAAGTGTTTGTTCATGTTCCTCGAGATGAGAGAGCTAAGCTTGATAGCAAGACGAGACAGTGTATCTTTATTGGGTATGGTCACGGAGAATTTGGGTACCGATGTTGGGATCCGGTTAACAAGAAACTCATTAGAAGCAGAGATGTGGTGTTCTTTGAAGATCAGACCATTGAAGACTTTGAGAAAAAGGAAAAGCCGAAGTCTACAGAGAATGAATTGCCTGACAATGGTAGGATTCGTACACCACAATCACAGCCCAATGATGTGGAGAATGCCCAAGTTGAGGTTGATGAGACTCCTCTAGTTGATGCTGAGCCAACAGAGGAAGCTGAACAAGATGGTGATAGTTCTCTAGAGCCACCTGGTGATCAGCATATTAGAAGATCTAGTAGGCAGCGACAACCTTCTAGTAGGTATCCTCCCAATGAGTATGTGATGTTGACTGACGGGGGAGAACCAGAAACCTATCAAGAAGTATTGTCTCATGAAAACAAGAACAAGTGGTCGGTGGCAATGCAAGAAGAGATAAATTCTTTGCAAGAGAACGAGACTTATGACTTGGTGAAACTTCCGAGAGGAAAGAAGACTTTGAAGAACAAGTGGGTATTCAAGTTGAAGCACCAAGAGAATAGCTCACAACCTCGATACAAAGCAAGACTGGTTGTGAAGGGCTTTGGACAGAAAAAGGGGATTGATTTTGAAGAGATCTTCTCACCGGTTGTGAAGAGGTCATCCATCAGAGTTGTGTTAGCATTGGCTGCTAGTCAAGATTTGGAAATTGAACAACTGGATGTGAAGACTGCATTTCTCCATGGTGACTTGGAGGAAGAGATCTATATGGAACAACCTGAAGGTTTCAAAGTTAAAGGTAAAGAAGACCTTGTCTGCAGGTTGAGGAAAAGCTTGTATGGGCTCAAGCAAGCACCTAGACAATGGTACAGGAAATTTGACTCTTTCATGGAAACAAATGGGTACAGTAAGACTACTTCTGATCATTGTGTTTTCATCAAGAGATACGGTGTTGATGATTATGTTATTCTTCTGCTCTATGTTGATGATATGCTGATTGTTGGGCAAGATATTGCGAAAATTGAGAAACTCAAAAGGGAGTTGAACAAGTCTTTTGCGATGAAGGATTTGGGTTCAGTGAAACAGATCCTAGGCATGGAAATCACAAGAGACAGAAAGAACAGAACACTTTGGCTATCACAAGAGAAGTACATTGAGAAGGTACTTGAGAGGTTTGCAATGAAAAATGTAAAACCGGTTTCAATTCCACTTGC
Organism: Impatiens glandulifera; assembly: GCF_907164915.1. Lineage (NCBI taxonomy): Eukaryota > Viridiplantae > Streptophyta > Magnoliopsida > Ericales > Balsaminaceae > Impatiens > Impatiens glandulifera. The sequence goes on along the minus strand of NC_061863.1, from coordinate 14,395,082 downwards.
AGGTCATTTCAAGTTAAGTTCTAAACAATGTCCTACAAGTGAGAAAGAGAAAGATGAAATGAAGAATGTACCTTATGCCTCTGCAGTTGGTAGTCTTATGTATGACATGGTATGTACAAGACCGGACATAGCACACGCAGTTGGTGTTGTTAGTCGGTACCTCTCCAACCCTAGAGAAGAACATTGCTTGGCTGTTAAGTGGATTCTCAGATATCTTCGAGGCTCTTCAAAAGCACGTTTATGCTTCGGAAGTGATACTCCTATTTTGGAAGGCTTTACAGATTCTGATATGGCGGGTGATGTTGATTCAAGAAAATCTGTATCAGGTTTTTTGGTTACCTTTGCAGACGGTGCTGTTTCGTGGCAGTCAAGGTTACAAAAGTGTGTTGCTTTGTCTACTACAGAAGCTGAGTATATTGCAGCTACTGAGGCATGTAAAGAGGTGTTATGGATGAAGAAGTTCCTACAAGAGTTGGGCCAAAAGCAAGAGAAGTTTACTTTGTTTTGCGACAGTCAAAGTGCCATTCATCTCTCAAAGAATTCAGCTTTTCATTCGAGATCCAAACACATCGACGTGAGATATCATTGGATACGTGATGTGCTTGAGGCAAAAGAGCTGAACTTGGAGAAGATTCATACAAGTGAGAATGGTGCCGATATGTTTACGAAATCCTTGCCTAAGGACAAGTTTGAAGATTGTCGGGAGAGAGCGGGTTTATTGGAGCCCGCGAAGTTGCGCTGACGGGGGAGATTTGTTGGGTCAGCTCATTTGACAGCTGGGCCTAACAAATTAATAAAGCCCATTAGGGCATATTTAATTAAGGGAAAAAAAAACACAGCAGTTTTTGGGTGGTTTTTTCTCTCTCTCTCTTCCAGCAGTTCTTCCTCCATTGAAGCAGTAATTCCTCCATTGAAACAGCAGGTTCTTCTTCTGATTTCCTTTATCTCTTCTCCATTTGGTTAGCCATCTTTAATGATGATGATAATGTATGTGAATGACAAGTTAGGATGAGGTCAATTGATAACTTTTGTTAGATTACCTCTAGGCTTGTATTGAACTACATTGTATACCCATTTGATATAGTGGATGATTTAAGTGGCCGAAGTGTCCCGTGGTTTTTACCTAATTTGGGTTTTCCACGTAAAATCTTGGTGTCCTGCTCTCTGTTTTTGATTGTTTGATGCTCAATTGTTTTGGCTGCCTATTTGATTACACAAAAGGGAAAAAGAATTGTTAGGCCTTGTTGTAGCTTGTTTATTTCTGAATTGCTAAACAGGTGCTATTATTCGATTTCTCCAACAAAATCAATAATGTGTTATTCGACAATAAAAATAAGTCCTCATTCAAGTTACCATTTTAATGAAGATTTGGACCATCTATTTTTTCTTCTAATTTTGAGACAACACAAAGTATGTTATCATATTATGTACCGTGAAATTAAAATTAAAATTGAAATTTAGATGTTGAGTTGCCAAAATTCGAATATCTGATTACGAATTTGGCAAGGATAAGGATTAGATTGAGATGTGAAGTAATCAAATCATTATTTCAGAGTTAGACTTGAAAATAACCAATGTAAAATTCCAAATTGAAAATACATAATAGTGTGTATAAATTTATTTCAAATTTCTAGCTTTTCTCCACCGACCAATCACGATATTATCAAAGTGATCCCCAACCACACAATCAACTATATATTGAATCGTTTTTAGATTGACATAAAGCTGCATCAAAGTTTATTTTGATCCACCCTTAAGGGTGTTTGTTTCAAATTGATTGATTCATTATTTGGTTGTTGTGGCAATATTAAGGTGGTTGTAATTGATGTTCCTACGGTCTATAAAGCCAAACAACACGCATGGTTAACGAACCATTGAGTCTGATTGTTCTTATGTTCAAATTTCTATTATGTCACCCACTTCCAATTATTCCGGCAAATATTAAAGATTTCAAAGCAGGTATGAAATGACACATATTTCTAACACATCTAAGCAATATATGCACCATCTCAATCTCTTTCTTGCAAGTTGTAGCATTCATCGTCTAACATTTTTGGCGCTTATTCAAGCTTGCAATTTGATTATGAACTCTTCAAACAAATTCTTGACTTTTGGAAGGTATATTGATTTCTATAAAAAAAAAATTCAAAAGCAATCATGAACTTGAAAATATGAAAGAGTGACAATTAGAACTGATGAAACAGATGAACTGAAACAATATTTGATCAAACCAACACATCATTATCCTCTTTAATCATAAGAGGAATGTTCATACTGTAATTTACTGTTTCATTGAAGAAAAAAGATTCTTATAACATTCAATTTTCAAGAATATGAAATGAAATTAATAAGATTATGTACCAACATTATTAGTAACATCTCATTGCCTCTTTTAAGTCTAGCAACCATCTATTGTCTTATTATAGGTCAGTATGTGGTAAGCCAACAAGTCCAACCTTGCCTCTCTAAAAGAACATATTATTTTTATTTCTTTTATTTGAATGACCGAATATAAGACCGGACGTTATTATTCAGGTAGAAAAAATCAAGTTAGATTTTTGAAATGCGCATAATTTTTATTGTTTTGTAACTTTTCTTTTGTGCCTAAAATGACTATAATATCTTATATGATTTTAGTTTAAGTTTTTAAGAAATTCATCAAGCTAGTTTAAGCGGTAATATTGGTTCTTAATAAACATTACGTAATTATCGAGAAATTTTGAACTTAGCAACATTGTCTTAACCTACACCATGGAATGACACATTTAGGGGTGAGCATAATATGGGTTTACCCAAACCCAACCCTAACCCAAACCCAAAATATTAATTTGGGTTGGTTAATATGGGTTGGGTTGAGTTTAATTTGGGTTGGGTTAAGGTTACCCAAATTATATAAATTTAGTTTAATTCTCTATTATTAATCCAATATAAACTAATCATCTTCCAACTTTAAGTCGAACACGTTTTTAACATATTTTTCATACGTTTAACACGTTTTGCACACATTTAACACATTTTTAATATTTTTAACACGTTTCACTTATAACATGTTTTTCACATATTTAACACGTTTTTCACACGTTTAACACGTTTAACACGTTTTTCATACGTTTAATACGTTTTTCACGCGTTTTCACATTTTTGACACGTTTTCACGTTTTTGACACGTTTAACACGTTTTCACGTTTTTGACATGTTTTCACGTTTTTGACATGTTTAACACATTTTCACACTAATAACACGTTTTTCACGTTTTTGTCACGTTGAACACGTTTTTGACACGTTTTTGACAAGTTTAACACGTTTTTGACCAGTTTAACACGTTTTTTTACGTTTTTGCACGTTTACCACGTTTTTAACATATTTAACACGTTAACACGTTTTTGATAAGTTTAACACGATTTTCACGTTTTGACACGTTTAACACGTTTTAAACATATTTAACACGTTTTTGATAAGTTTAACACGATTTTCACGTTTTTGGCACGTTTACCACGTTTTTGACATTTTAACACGTTTTTTTATATGTTTAACACGTTTTCACACGTTTTCACACTTAAAACATGTTTTTCACACGTTTAACACGTTTTTATGTTTTTGGCACGTTTAGCAAATTTTTGACATGTTTAACACGTTTTCATACTAATAACATGTTTTTGTCATGTTTAACACGTTTTTGACATGTTTAATACGTTTAACGCGTTTTTGACAAATTAAATACGTTTTTTTACGTTTTTGGCACGTTTAACACGTTTTTAACATAACCAACACGTTAACACGGTTTTCACGTTTTTGGCACGTTTAACACGTTTTTAACATTTTAACACGTTTTCACACGTTTAACACGTATTTTACACATTTAATATGTTTTTCACGTTTTTGGCATGTTAAACACGTTTTTGACATATTTGACACGTTTTTCACACATTAACACGTTTTTCACATTTTGGTACGTTTCATACGTTTTTGACATGTTTAACATGTTTTTCACATTCTTAACACGTTTAAATGTTTGTAACATGTTTAATACGTTTGTAACATGTTTAACATATTTTTCACGTTTTTGGCACGTTTAACACGTTTTTGACATTTTAACACGTTTTACACATTTAACATATTTTTGACATGTTTAGCATATTATTTTGCACGTTAACACATTTTGATAATTTTTAACACGTTTTGTCACGTTTAACACGTTTTTGGCATTTTTGACACGTTTAATATGTTTTTCACATGTTTGACATTAAACGTGTGAAAACGTATTAAACGTGTCAAAAATGTGAAAAACATATTAAACGTGTCAAAAACGTGTTAAACGTATCAAAATGTGCCAAAAATGAGGAAAATGTGTTAAACGTGCCAAAAAAGTGGAATATGTGTCAAAACGTGTTAAACGTGCCAAAAACGTGAAAAACGTGTGAAAACATGTTAAACATGTTACAAACGTGTTAAACGTGTTAATAATGTGAAAAACGTAAAAAAAAACATGTCAAAACGTGTTAAACGTGCCAAAAACGTGAAAAATGTGTCAAAATATGTTAAATATGTCATAATCGTGAAAAATGTGTCAAACATGTTAAAAACGTGTTAAACATGTCAAAACATGAAAATAGTGTCCAACGTGTCAAATGTGTTAAACGTGTTGAATGTGTGAAAAACGTATTAAACGTGTCGAAAACGTATTAAACGTGTCGAAAATGTATTAAACGTGTCGAAAACGTGAAAAACGTGTAAAAAACGTGTTAAACGTCTCAAAACGTGGAAAACGTGTCAAAACGTGTTAAACGTGCTAAAAACGTGTGAAACGTGTCAATAATGTGAAAAACGTATTAAACGTGTCAAAAACGTGGAAAACGTGTTAAACGTGTCAAAACGTGTGAAACGTGTCAAAAATGTGAAAAATATGTTAAACGTGTCAAAACGTGTCAAAATGTGTCAAAATGTGTTAAATGTGTCGAAAACGTGAAAAAACGTGTCAAAACGTGTCAAAAACGTGTTAAACGTGTCAAAAACGTGTTAAACATGCCAAAAACATGAAAAACGTGTTCAACGTGTCAAAAATGTGTTAAACGTGCCAAAAACGTGTTAAATGTGTTAAAAACGTGTTAAAATTGTCAAAAACGTGAAAAACGTGTTAAACGAGTAAAAATGTGTTAAATGAGTCAAATAAATGTTAAATAAAAAAATAAAAAAAAAATAATTTGGGTTACCCAACTCATACTCAACCCAACCCATACCCAACCCATATTAGTAAATAATATGGGTTGAATTATGGGTTGGGTAAATTTAATTTGGGTTGAATATGAGTTGGGTAATACGGGATGGGTTTACCCGTTTGCTCACCCCTAGACACATTCCTCTAGTCTTGTTATGGAAGTTGGTTGGTATTAAATAATAACGTGACCAATTTATAAAGAAAAATGACAGGGACAACAAAGACACGAATCCGAAGTCACGTCGCCCATTTAAAAAAAAAGATATTATATATATATATATACATTATTTCCCCCGTTCTTTCACTCTCTTCTCTTCAGCTCCCTCTTCGGCGATTTCTTCCTTTCAGCGATTCAGTGATTTCTTTTGCGTCTTCTTCCTTCTTCTTCCGCTTAAAAGTTCAAAATGGTAAGTCTTCTTCAGCTTTGGCGTCTTCTTCCTTCGTTTCTATTATCGTCCGTCTACTCTTCGTTTCGTTTATCTTTGTTTCTAAACCTATGTCTCTTCGTTTTCAGAAGAAACTTATTCCTTCAACTGCATTCACCAAGTCTGTAAAAAAAACTCGAAGGTAAAATCCCGATTAATATTCCTACATGCATGATCAGCTCTTATTTAGATGTCTCCCAAAAATGTCTATCTTTAGGACGTTTTTGTTTAGCTATTAGGGTTTAACGATTAGAGTTTGACAATTTTTGCGATTAATATTTTCATAGATTTTTGGTTGGAGTTGGTGAAAATGTGCATATTCGAGATTAAAATGTCCCGAAAATGTACAAATAACAATTTTAAACAAAAATAAATGTACAATGAGCAATTTCAAATAAAATCATGTATATGAAGATATTTAAAACTTAGTTAAATGTATAGGGAGCATTATATATATTACCCCTAAATTTTATTGTAACGTCAAAGGAAACTATTGACATCTTAAAGCGTTTATTTGACTCGATAGTTTTCGCCTCATAATTTACCTTCCTCTCAAATCCCGAGTGGGATGAGAAACCAAAATGATAGGCTAAAGTAGAGTCTAACTTAATGTTAATTTTATTAAATCATGTGGCTTACTTTCCTCTTGAACCTCATAAAACGAAACTAGAAAATGACTTTCTCAAAAGTCATATCGTCTAAAGTGAGGCGAGGTACCAAAAATATGATTTAATGTTATCGATAAACTAACTTTGACTTTTTAGAGTCGCCAAATAATTTTATCTTTAAGAAATTGGGAAAATAAAATGTTTTGCATTCACGAACGCGGATGAAAGAAATTATGATCAAAGTTCAATGTTTGGTTACATGTGAGAAATGGCTCAACACTATGTCTCACGTGCTTATCAACTGACGGTCTTTACTATAAATTCTTGGACATTTTATATAAAATATGTCTTTTACACTTCGTTTGTTTAATTCCACCTAGTACATGTAAGGGTGTAAGAAAAACTGAAAAAACTGAATTAAATCGATGAAAAATTGATGAAAATAATTATAAATCGACCGAACGCGTTATGACCGGTTCATAATTTTCTAAACTGACCTTGGCCAGTTCGGTTTACAATTTAAATAATAAAAAACATATAGTTTAACCGACCGACCTTATATTTCGTGTTTTGATATATTTTTTAACATATGTTGTGATAATGGATGAGAAATAATTTTTAGACACATTTTCAGTTACATTCCGTATGAACAGTTACAAATTAAAAATAAAGTTTGTAAGAAATTTATCTTTTATTAAATAGATTTATTATTCCTTAGGTAATTTATCATTTTATAAGCGGATCATCATTTCCTAAGAAAATTATTATAACTTATTATATATATTATTATTATTATTCTATTTTATTTTATATATAAATGTGTATATAAGTATACTATTATTTCTTTTTTATTACATTTATTTATTTAATTTTCCCCTTTTTCTTTTACAACATTTACATATACATATATTTATTTTGAAAAGATTTAGCGGGCCGGTTTAGCTCACGGGTCATGGAACAGGTCGATTTGGATACAGGTTGACCTAATTAAGTCGATGTTTGAGCCTTCTTCCTGGTTGACTTTGAATGTTAGGTCTAGCTTGCATGTTGAAGCTGTGATCCGGCTTATGTTTGGGATGAGCCAATAGCTTAGGCCAGTTTGGTTTAAGCTTAAACCAAATTGGCTTAAGTCTTGTTTGGCATTTACTCATTATTTTTTTTTTTTTCAAAAATAGTCTAGAATTATTATTATAATTAATTTATTTTTATTTATTTAAATTGTGTAGTGTAAAATTTAGGTGTCTACAATAACTTTTAAGTTCTTTAATTAAAAAAATAAAAATTTCAAATATTAAAAAATACTTTTTTAAATAAATCTAATTTATTTAAATATCATAAACCAAACAAATCCTAATAATCAATTGTGTATTTGAGAGATGGTGGAAGCCTTGTAACTGGTCACAGTAGTCCTAACTACCTAAACGTTTCCAAATGATTTTTTGGTTTGGATAAAAAACAGGTTGGGTTACCTAGTTTCTAAATAAAGTTATAAATGTTTCATATTGATCAAATTTTGAGTATTTAAGAAAAATGTGTTTGAATTAACTCGAAATAAACTAAAAGACCAGTTTTCGAGTTAATTATTTATTTTAGATATTCTATCATAGTCTTCGAGTATAGATATCAACTACAAAAGATGTATTTATTTTAATTATTTGTGGGTAAAAATTAAGAATCTAAAGAGGTTCCTTAATTTGAAAAAAAATCTTGTTAGTAAAACATGTGTCCAAGTTTACAAAAATATACACCAAATTTGTGATCCCATATTAATTAAATGTAGAGGGAGAAAGAAATAACATGCCGTGTTAGTCTTTCTTACTTGAAAATCGCATATTCGAAGCACCTGATGTATGAACTTATGGGAACTCCTAAGAAATACTTAAGAGAAGACCAAATATGATAATAACATTTAAATTCATAAAATTGAATAAATATCTTATCGTGTTTTGGTCTAGTGAAGGATCACATTAAACTACTTTCCAAAAATGTTCTTGTATGAATATTATTAAATGGAACTTTATGAGGAACAATAACCGACTAGATAACTTGAAGGACAATGATTGACCCCATCCATGGGAGGTTAGTTCAAAAATTAATTTAATAGATTACTTTTAGTTCTAAAATTACATTTTAATAAAAATAGTTGACAAAAAAAAGCATGGTGAATGACTCTTTCTAAAAGTTTTACAGACGATTTATTATAAAAAATAATTTGAGCACTAAAAAGTAAGTTATTAGAGTAATTAGAGACATCTAAATAATTTGCTCTAATTATAATAAATAAATATTTACTTATTTTAAAATAAACAAGTTTTTTTTAATTATTAAAAGATTTAAGTATTAAATTATATATATTTATTCGTAATTATAAACGAATTTATATTTTGATATATTTGGAAATAATTGTTTTTTAGATTATATATTAAAAAATTGAAATATTTAAAATCGAAAAGTTATATAATTGACTATTTAGCCTTTTTTTTTTTTTTTAATTTAAAATTTATATTTTTTTTATCAAATATTTATAAAGTTATTATATGTTTTAAATTATATGTTTTTTTTATAATAATATATATATTTCAATTTAAGTTATATTTATAATTTATAAATATTTAATAAAATATATTAATACAAAAAACATAATTTTCATTGATTAAATATTATTTTATTTCAAAAACTTTAATTTATTTATAAATTTGTTACAATTTTTTAGAAAATTATTAATATAATAAAATAAAATATGATAATCTTTATTATTATTATTATTATTTTATTATTATGTTTTAAATATAATATTAGATATTTTTAAGTGACTGTATAATAATATTTATTTATTTTAAATATTAATAGTTATTATAATAAAACAAGTTAATTAGAAAAATATGAAATGGTATATTATAATATATTATGAATTTAATCTATTTACTTACTTAATATATTTTGAGTTTTATAACTGAAATTATTTATTTTTGTATTAAAATTTTGAAATATATTTTTATTAAAATAATTATTTATTTAAAAATTAATTTAATAAACATGTGTATCATTTTAGTAAATTTTATTTACTGAATAATTATTAAATATTATAAACTTTGATAATAAAAAATGAGTGTTTATAATAATATTTTATATTTATTTTATTATTTTATAAATATAAAAACTTTTAATTTATTAATATTTTAAAATCAGTATATATATATATATATATATATATATTAAAACAAATTAATTTATGATATACTATATTATAAGATTTTGGTTATATAGTAAATACATGTTTTTTAAATTTATTAAGAAATTTTAAATAATTTAAAAAATAAATTTGTTTGAATATAAAAATTCAAAAAATTATATATTACAAATAAATTATCAATAATGGAATTAAATAAATTAATAAATTTAAATATAATATTTTATTTAATAAAGTAAACATTAAAAATTGTATATAATTTTAATATTACAATTATAATATAAAATAAATTTTAAAATATTTATAAAAGTTTTGAAATTTTTTATAATAAAGTATTAATTTTAAATTAAAACTTAAAAAAGTTAAATCTTAAATTATATAATTTTTTATTTTTAAAATTTCAAATAATAATATTTTTATATAATATAAAAATAAATTATTTTCTTTAGTAAAATAAATTTATTTTATAATTATAATTTTACAAAATATTTAATACATAAAATATTAGTAAATATAATATTTATTTATTTTAAATATTAATAGTTATTATAATAAAAAATGTTATTTAAAAAATATGAAAAATTTCATCATCCACGACGCTATATTATGTATGATTAAGTTGCATTACAAACTTATGTTTTGATGAGGTTGTATTTGATTTGAGGTTTTATTTGATTTAAAATATTAATTTGTATATAACATTAAAACGTGTATAAAATTATAATATTAAAATTATAATATAAAATAAATTTTAAAATCTATATTTTTAATATATTTATAAAAGTTTTGAATATTTTTATAACAAAATATTATTTTTAAATTAAAAATAAAAATGTTAAATCATAAATTATATAATTTTTCATTTTTAAAATTTTCAAACAATATTTTTTTTTTTTGTATAATCTAAAATAAATAATTTTCAAATATAGTAAAATGAAAATTATTTTATAATTATAATTTTACAATACATTTAATACAAAAAAATTATAATAAATACTTATAATTTTAATAAATATTTATATTTTTAATATAATTGTTTTAATGTAAAATTAAACTTTATATAATATTTAATAAAAATATAATGTTTTATAAGTTAAGTTTTAAAATTTTAAAACCTATTATAAAATGAAAATTAAATATTATTTAAATTAATAATTTGAAAATAGTTAATTTTGGTTTAATAAATATAATAAAAGTCTCAATTTTAAATTTATAATATTTATTAATATTGTTTTCAAAATTTTATATTTTAAATATTAATAATTTTATAATATAAAAATTTAATTAGAAATAATTTAGAAATTTATTATAATAATTAAGTGTACAGAGATTTGTTTTCAAATTAAAATTAAATAATATAGGTTTTAAATTATACATGTAAAAAATATTGCAAGCACATATATATAATTAATCTTAAGTATAAAGCTTAATTAAAAAATATTTCATGTAATTGCATAGCATTAAGAAAATTAAATATATGAAATAAAATTTTAAACTCATTTGTAGAAGAAATTACCGCTTTAAAATATAATTTATATTTAAATAATAAATTTATATTAAATTAAATAAATAAAAATCACATTACCTAACATATTTAAAAAACATTTAGAAAAAAACATTTCAAATTTAATATTTACATTAATAATATTTTAATCAATTCTATTTATTTAAAAAACAAATAATCAAAACTACAATTTAAACCATAGCAAAACAAAAGTTTAGAAAAGATATTAAAATTTAGGTAATTACTTAAAAATAGTAAACCAAAAATTAAATTGGTCTTTCTACACGAAAACTAATGAGAAAAGACTAATTCCTAATTAAAAAAAATATAACTTAATTATTTTTTCTTAAATAGAATATAATGTTAATAAAAAAATTAATAATACTATAAAACTTTAAAAATTATATTATATAAAAAATAATAATAAAACTTTAAGTTAAATTTAATTTAAAAAAATTAAAATAGTGAAATAAAATATTTATATAGTTTAAAAATAAAATATAAAAAATATTAAAATTTAGAATAGTTAAATTATAAAGATTTAAACAAAGTTTGTATATATATAAAAAATTAAAGGGGGTTGAGGAGGTATAAAGGTTGACAACTATTTTTTTTTTAATTTTTACCTACGCTTAATATGCATTGACATATAAGTCGCAGAAGGTATGTTTTGTTGTAGTAACTGTACTTAATATGCATTGACATATAAGTCGCTTTTAGTAACTGTAAGTGTTGTTTCCCTTGTCCTAAGAGGTTGTGCTGTTTTCACTAGAAGTGTTTAAAAGAGCACAATCACGAAGCTTTGGATAATCTTGAAGGAATGATGGTATGAAGCACAGTTTAAACATCGAAAGTTTGACATTTATGAATGCGTAAAAATGAAAAATGACAAAATAATGTGCATAGAAAATTCGCACATTGAATAATGGGCTGGAGAATATTTGACAATAAGTTACAATAAATTACTAAAATTGAGAGTCTTTTGTGCTTCGATAGTAGTTGTAGGCATGTCTTAGCCGAACCACTATAAATCTTGTGTATGCGTTCTTTTAATGTTTTTTTTTGTTTCCGCAATTATTTGGTGTTGTTGTTCTGGTATCAATGGATATTTTATCTTCTATTATCCCAACAAATGGTATTAGAGCGAGGATGTTTGAGAGGAGAGGAAGCTGAAGAATTTGGATGATCCTTAGAGGGTTTCCAAAAGTTGTTGAGTTGAATTCTTGTTGGTATGAATAACTATGGAAGAAGTACGAGATACTCGGTTTTCATGGAACAAATCAAAAGCACGGTTGTGGAAAAGAAGACAATGGGGAAAGCATATTTTGAAGAGGTAAATAACATCATGAGAAAGAATGCAAAGTAGTAAGAGTTCTAAATCTGGTTGAATACTAAAGAAAATGTAAAGTACTTATAGTATTAAGAGAAATGACACTTCAAAAGAAGCTACCTAAATCTAAAGAAGCATACTAGAAAATGTTATGGAAGTAGTAAAGAAAAAAATATGTATTCTCTACAAGGTAACTCACAATTATTTTTAATTATTATCTACAATTGTCACTCAATATACATCAATATTTTGGCATTTAAGGCTTGCAAGCAAGCAAGGACGATTTCAGAAATGTTTTTCCCAGGATGTAAAGATCATATGTATTACACTGTTACGGATAATAATAAGTAGACATATTTATCAAACAGAAATCTATACATTTAATATTATTTAGTTAAAGAAAAATTATATTAAAAAAATATGTGAAGTTAAATTAATTAGGTTTGAATTAAAACTAACTATATAAATAAAGAAAATATTAAAGTAATTTTGTAATAATATTAAAAAAATAAAACATGAAAATAAGAAAAAAAATACAAAATTATTAAAAAAAACATATTATCAAGTCAGTAGACACCCAATAAAATAATTATATAATATTAATATAAACCATTTTGAAAGAATAAATAATATATCAATTTATTTATTTAAATAACCGAACCAAATTAATATAACTGTTTTAACTTTTTCTGAATATAATTTATATTTTTTATAAATTTTTGAAATAATTTAAAATTAAGAAATATATAAAATTATTTTATCCTTATATTTATATAAATTATTATTTTAATCTTTATCTTTAAGTAATTTGTATTATTAATTATATTAAAATTAAAAAATAATAATATATAATATATAATTATCATATAAATAAATTTAATTTAAAAAATACTATTATATAATTTACATTATTTTATAAATAATTTTTTATACTTTAAATTATATAATTATTTAAATAAAATTTATTTATATATTAAATAAAATTTATGAATTATTATAAATATTTGTATATTATAAAATATTGTTTATATAAAATAAAATTTTAATGAAAATATATTTGAAATTAGATATGTTTAATTTAAAATAATAATATCAGTATTTATATGATTAATTATTATTATATTTTAAAATATAAAGAAAATTATTTATTTTTTTTTGTAAAATTAAGTGGAGGCCAAAAGTTTAATCACTGACCTGACCTGACCTGACCTTTCATACATAGTTTACAGAGAACACCATTTGGAGAAATAGTTATAAATTAAAACATATATATAATTTTAAAAAGTTACCTTGGGCTAGAGCCCACCACAATCTAATAAAATTTTCTTTATTAGATTTTAGAGAATGTCAAAAGTTACAGTGTTTGGCTAGAGGAGATAATGTTATGCTAAGTCAAGATAAGTAGTTTGACAAAGTTGGAGCACACACAAAAATGGTGACACAAATAGTGATTGAAGAGGAATCACAACTCAAGGGTAGAGATATGTCAAAAATGCACACTACCAAGCAGGACGACAGGACGGATCCATGATTTAGAGATTGATGGCTTGAAAATATTTTGGGGTGTGATTAAAAAAATAACAATTTTTTTTTGGATAAAACGAATGGATAAAGATAAGTTTTATAATTTTTTTAAAAATTAAATAAACAAACAGTGAATTATATTAAAAATTTCAAGAAATTAGGGGTAACTTTTAATATATATATATATATATTCGGAATAGACTTCAGCCCACCCGAGTCCCTACATAGATCCGTCCCTACTACCAAGGGAGAATTTTTATAGGACCATTGAGATTTCTTCTAATGTTGGGGAGGAGAATGACCTTGGTGAATATATATCCTTGGTCATGGATGGAGGAAAGAATGGTGCACAACAAGTCTTATCAAAAAAGTGTTTACCGATGACAACACTATCGACATGATGACAAGGCAATCTGTAAGCACTAAAAATCTACATCCCAATGTATAATATTAAAATATTTATTTTAACTTATTTTTGAATAAATAAAGTCAAAATAATTAACTCCATGACAAAAGTCTAATTAATTAAGAAAAATGGTCAAAATAAAATTATTTAAGATAAATGTTGTATTCATTATCTAAAACTAATTAATTAAAGGACAAAAATAAATAATTTAGAGTGAATTTTGTATCCAATTCACCTAAAAGAATGATTTATTTAAATTCTAAAAATATAAAAAATAAAATTAATTAATAAAATATTTTCCATATTTATATTAATATTTTGTGTATTTGAAAATATCAAAACTAAAGCCAAAAGGGTAGAAAAAAAATCAATTTCAAACAAACTCTTAAGATTTAAAAAAAAAAAACCGTGATCCTATGTGGCTGAAATCAACAGAATCGATTGCAGCACACGCCATGACCATCGGATCAGCGCTGGATTTTCATCCAACGCCAAGGAAGCAACCGCGTAGCCAGTTGTAACCAAAGCGACGTGCGCCCAGGCCGCAGCAAAACGGCTAACGCCCCGTTAGCGAGGACGCTAACGGAACGCCATTGACTGACGTAATGCCAATAGAACGCCAAAAACAGACGAAACGTTGTCGTTTTTGGCTCCGATCATCTTCTTCATCGCGATGCCTCTAGATAAACATGAAGAAGCCGTGTTGAGTTTGGATTTTTGGAACTCCCTCGTTGTTCCACCAAATCAACTCATTTAAAGCTTGAAATGATCACCCTACGATGGTGATCATTTACCCTACAAGAGTAGGCCTTGTCACGACATATTCCGACGACTACAAGCCAAGAACAGTCAAAAGCCATTAATGGCTTTTGATTGATTCAACCCACTAGGCTTCCCCAACCGACATAGGATGAGTATAAATACCCCCCTCAGCTCATTCCAAAGCCAACCTACCAACATAGAACCCTTAAATTGAAGAAAATCAAAATCCGCCATTAAAACTTCAAAGCTTCAGATTTTTCAAATTTTATGTTTAAGGCCTTAAAGCTTGGATATGTGCATCCAGAAAGTTTCCATAAGGACCACTAAGTGTTCTCTAATCATTGTTAAGGTTCCAATCACCTTCTAATTCATATTTACAATTTGAATTTAAAATTTTTATATTTAAAATTAGAAAAGCTTGTAGGCTTGCTGTTCATGTGAATTTATGGCTGAGAATTCATCCATAAATTATTTATAAACTATCTGGATAGGATAAAGACGATCAATCGATCTAAATAACAAAAACCCAAATTTAAAATTCAAAAAAAAAATTGGGCTTTCTATGCTTGGGTTAATTCGACCGAATCAAAGCCTAGAAAGCCTCCCAACATGATTGTAAACATGTTGGAAAATTGTTTGGATCATGTTTAATCCATCCCGATCATGTTTGATCAGAATGAACAATTTTAAAAATAATAGTAATTTTGATTTTTTAATTGGTCAAAACGAACAACCATTGTTCTTGTTTTGGTACCAATAAAGTATATGTGATATAAGGAAGCTATTGGATAATTCATTTAACTTCAAAACAACTTTTAAATCAAAAATCAAAATTTTGATCACAAACTATTTTGAATAAATTGATCATCATTCAAGTCGATTGATACCTTGAAATGATGATTAACATGTTCGTGGGAGCTTTATGAAGCTACCCAAGCTCATGGATCAAAGAATCAGTTCTAAAAAAAACTAATTAAAAAAATTGAACCTTGATTTTCTTGAAGACCGAGGCTTTTAGCATCCGACCAAGGATCCTCGGTCCGGACCGAGAAACCAAAAATAAGAATATTAGCCTAGGACCGTGGAGTCCGACCGAAGATTTCATTAGGACCGTGGAGTCGGACCGATGTTCTTAAGCTAGGACCGTAGAGTAGGACCAGTGTTCTTGACACCGAATATTTTTATCCAGGACCGAGGAACTTAACCTAGGACCGATATTTCTAACCTAGGACTGAGTAGCCTTTTCACCTAGGACCGATGTTTCTAAACTAGAATCGATAAACTTAACCTAGGACCGATGACCATCGTAACCTAGGACCAATAGACTTAACATAAGACCAATGATCCCTTAACTTATGACCGATGAGTTTATACACCCAGACCGGTAAACCTAACATAGGATTGAGAACCCTATTGACCAAGGACCGATGATCTTAGTCCCGAGCTAACCTAGAACCTATGAGTCTATACACCCAAATCGAAAAAGCTATCCTAAAACCAATCCCAGACTGATAGGTTTTTACACTTAGACCGACAATCTCAGCCAAGGACCGAGAGTTCTTAACCTCCAAACCGAGGGACCCTAGCACTTAGATCGAGGATCCCAAACCTAGACCGAAAGTCTTTTGACCTCGACCGATTAAAATGAACCAAGGCCTAGGACTCTGGTCCTAAGATTTGTTTGGTTCCACTTTTCAAAACCCGAAATTATTTTTTTAATTTTGGACCCCCAAACTATTTTCTAAAAATCCCAAAAGAATAGAAAATGCTTTTAAAATATTTTGAAAAGTTTTCCACCAAAAATATTTTGCCAAAGGCTTGTTTGGTGTTTATTTCTAAACCCTAATGCCTTTAAAAATGACTAACATTCTTCAGGTATTTTCCACCCTACCTATCATCCGCGATATGTACCAACATTTAAATATTGACGTTTCAATACTTTTATTAATGTTAAACCTAGAAGGATGACTAGGACCAGAAGAATAAACGGTTAAGACTCAAATGTTATACAACCGATTTTCAAAAATCCAATTTTATAAGTAGAGACTGTTTTTAAAATGGGTACGGAGGACATAGCGCGAAAGCCCTTTCCTGAGTATCACCAAACTTCGAACCTAAAACGAAACTCTAGTGCAAAATACGTTTGTATACGCATACCTTTCTTGATTGATTTTTCTAAAATCATTTGGCAACTCCGTATTCAAATAAATAATATTTTCTTAAATTATGTATGTTCAATTAATTTAAATCGGATTTCATAAAAATCAAATCGTCATTTGATTACATCAAATCTTCCCAATTATTAAAATTTGAATAAAATTAATTATTTTACATAATTGATTTTAAAAGCTTCCAGGTACTATCAATTTTTTTTAAAAATAATGTTTTATTTTATAAATATGCTTGTAACACAAACCAAGGTTGAAACCATCGAACCTCGAGCCACTCTGGAAATATTTCCACGTGTACCCACACGTGCTAAGCTACAGGATTCCTGGGTTTACACAATTCTTTGGACTAAATTGCAAGATTGCATTGAGTTGGAGGGTGATTAAGGATTGCCATATTTCGAGTTAACAATAAATCTTCATCAATCAATCACACCTCTTATCCCCGTCAAACCAACCATTAATCCCCCAATTGACCATATATCATCTTGTGACTCACATTTTTTTATATGCCTCTTTATCCCCTCATACTCTTTATCTAATCAGCAAATCACCCACCAATCTTAGTCGACCTCTTTTACTTTCACTTTAACAAATCAACAACCAATCTCAATTGATCACATACCTTTTATCCTTTGCCAAACAACCTACTAACCACCAAATTGACCATCATCTTATGACTCACACTTTTTTATATGTCTCTTTATTCCCTAGGCCGACAAACCAACACCACTAGGCCTCCATTTCATTACCCCCACAATTTCAAATGCTCGCCAAACCAATCACTAATTCCGACTTCACACTTTCACACTCCAATTATACATTATTTTAAAATTGTGCTACCATATATTCTTTAACATCGATATCTCAAATATTTATAATACTCACTTTTAAATTCACATTTTTAGGATATGAACTCTAGTCTTAACATGAAATGTGAACACCTTAACCGTTAGATCACTTAAGATTAAGATTGTTAGAAATAATTTTATAATCTTATATATATATATATATTATTTAATATTTATTACTAATTTGCAAATATTATATATATATATATATATATAATGACAGAAAAATATATAATAAAAAATAATATTTATTTATATAAAATTAATGATAAAAATAATATAACATATAAGGTAACTTTATTTTTATAATTTCTTTTATATATAGTGTTATTATATATATATTTTATATGATTAAAGAAAAAAATAATATATGATAGAAGATAAAATATATTTATATAAAAAGAATAATGGAAGAGAATATATATAATTATAGAAATAAATTAATTAGGAGATATAATAAATTATATATATATATATATAATTAATGAGAGAATAAATAAATAAATAAATAATTTTTTTTAATTATTATTATTGATTTTATAAGGTAAGTACATTTATAAAAATATTATCTATTTATATATAAATATAGTCTTATTAATATTTATAAATATTATATATATAAATAAATAAATATGTAATATTATAATCTTTATATTAAAGAACACATATTTATACTCATAAAACAAATATTATATATATATATTATTAATACGAAAATATATATATTCTGTGATTACTAAGAAATATATATATATATATATATATAATTATAATTATAATTATAATTATAATTATAACTATAACTATAACGAGAAAGAAAATAATTAGAAGAAATATATATATATATATATAATTATAATTATAATTATAATTATAATTATAATTATAACTATAACTATAACTATAACGAGAAAGAAAATAATTAGGAGAGATAAATGAGTTATCATATATATATATATAATATTTATATAAAATTGATGATGATAAATAATAATATATATATATATATATATAATTAATAATGATAAATAATAATATATATATAAAGGGAAATTTAATGAAATGACCCTAAAAATGTCTGTAAATACGCTGGTGATCAGTATATAAATTTAATTGCGCAAATGACCACTTCAAAATATTCTGACGAAATTACCCTGATCGCGTAACGCGAAGGGCGGGATCCTCTCGCGAAGGAAAGCCTGTGAAAAGTTCAGAATGATCGTTTCCTTCGCGTGACGTTCGTGTCCTTCGTGTGACGATCTTGCCCTTCGCGTGACGATTCTGCCTTTCGTGTGACCATCATGTCCTTCGCGTGACGATCATGCCCCTTCGTGTGGCGATCCTGCCCTTCGAGTGACGATTCTGCAAAAATATTTTGAACTTTTCACAAACTTTTCATTCGCGTGACGATCCCGCCCTTCGCGTTTCGCTAAAGAGAAATTTCTTCAAAATATTTTGAAGTTGTCATTTGCACAATTTAATTGACCCACGCATTTAAGTCTATTTTTATGGTTATTTCATTAAATTTTCTTATATAAAAGGTAATGTTTTTATAAAAACTTTGTTTATATATATTTTTTTAAGAATATATATATTTAATTATAATTATAATTATAATTATAATGAGAGAGAAAATAATTAGAAAAGAGAAATGAATTATTATATTTATAAAAATTATATATATATTAAAGTATTATTATATATATATATTTATATATAAAATTATTGATGATATAATATATATTTTATATGATTAGTGTGAAAAAAATCAATATATATGGTATAAGATAAATATATTTATATAAAATTAATATATAATAATAATAAAAAAACAATATTTTGATATTATTATACGAGACTAAACAAATTATGGCCTAAAACATTCAACTTACTATTCTGTGAAGATAAGATTATTAGATATTATTGCTTTGTCTTTGTAGCTTGAAGGGGGCTTGGATCTAAGGATGCAAAAGTCAAAAGCTCATCATTGGTCTCTAACAAAGCCATTTCTTCTTCATCTAAGGTCACCCATGCCTCTATTCCTTCACCATCTCTCGTATCCATCAAAACAACCAGGTTTATAAAGACTGGACACTCTGAACCAACTGTGTTAACCCAAATAGGCTTTCCCCATCCAAAATCGGCTTCATAGAACCCAAAATTACACCAACTAGTGAACCCGTAGTAATTCGCCCCATCTCCAACATCTTTCGTCTTAGTTAAAGACTCAATTATCGCACCCCTCCTTTCATTGCTTCTTACCAAATTCTTTGTGAACCCGTTTATCTCTCGAATGCCTTTCCTTGTTTGGCAAGCCAATTCGTGTAGTCCCATTTCGCTTGGAGACGATAACTTCACGCTTGAAAACCATATGAGATTACCGATAGTATGTTCATGTAAAGGCGGTTCAAACCTCCTTCTCAAGTTCACGACGTGGGTTTGAACAGACGGACTCGAGAACCCTTTACGTGTTCTCGATGCCGTCGAGGCACATTTCCATAGGAAAGCCGAGACGGCCTCGATTCGCGTGGGGTTTGAATTTAGTGTAGCCTTTGTCTTGAGAGCAATTATTTCGGAGGCTTTAAACAAGAATCTTCTAGTGGCGGATCTTCCCATCTTGAAAATGGGAACGAATGATTTGATTGACATGTCTCTAAGCCACAAATCTTCGGCGGGGAACATGTCTGACCCGATAAAACTCGGGCAAACAGGTTCTTTCGACCCAAGAGTGGCGTTAGCCCATTCTCGAATGAAGGTGCTCAATGATGCTCCATCAAAGATCTTGTGTGAAATGCAAAACCCTATAGAGATCCCACCACAACTAAAGATTGTCAATTGGATGTTAGCCACACGAGCTCCAATAACCGACCCGTTAAAACTTGTTTCGCACGGAAGGAATCGGTCCATCAGATTGAGCTTGGGTCGGATAAGGAATTCGGCTAGAGTTGAATTGGTCTTGGCTATGGCAAAGTAAGCTCCCTCGTCATCACAATCAATGGTGAGCTCGTCTTTAATCTTCCCACCAAGAGGATAGAATCGGGTCAAGACATTCGATAACGATTCTTTAAGCGAAGATACTCTATCGAGAATTTCGAGATCTTCATTTGAGTAAAAAAGGGTGAGTGGTGCGAAAGGAGCTGGAATGAGCTGGTCCAAGAGGGAAAGATTGAAGTTTCTTAGATTTTGAGGGGTTGGAAAAGATGGCTTAATTCTCTCTTGTGAAATTACATTTACCTCCATGCTAGATGAATGTTGATTCTTCCACACCAAATTGTGTTTATTTCTTAGGAATAAATGGTTACATTATTAAATTCAATATATAGACCTCAAGGGGCATTTTTGGATTTTTTTTTTTTGAAAAAATTACAGGCCGAAGGGACCCATCCCTAATAGGAATATATTTTATAATATATAATTAAATAACTTCATAATTGAACTTTCTATGTAATCAGTTCAGAGGTATATTATATAATATATTTATAACTTAACAAATTTTAATTTATTATATTATATTATTTTGTATATTTATTTATAATTAAATAATATCATAATTTATTAATTCTTAAATAAATAACTCAACTCAATACTATATAATTTATTTATAACTTATTTAATCATAATTTAACTTGACTATCATTAAGTTATATATAATTTATTTTATTTAATTAAAAAGTATATCCTTAACAATAATAGTTTTTATTAGTTTTAAAGATTAAATTTTTTTTCTCTCTCTAATTTGTAATACTAAATGGAGAACCGTATTTTGACGGTTTAGATTGAAATTTGTTGAGTTTGTGTAATTTCAATTTTATAATCATTTGTGTCTATATGAATCGTTTTTATATTATTCATGTTCCGATGATAACTTTCTTTTAATACATAGACCGAGAATATTGAAATTCAACAACTTTTTTAATGTCAAACTAGAGAAAAAAATAATATTCTATATTTTTTTAAGTAAGAATTGATAATTATTCATTATTTGAATTAATTAAACTAAATACAATAATTTCTGAAAGAATCTACAATCTCTTTCTAAATTTCAAATAGTTGGGTTTATGAAACTACCATTGAATGACCTTGAAAACCTTAATCTTTTAATCTTTGGAAGCTTTAGACAAGTTAATATTTTTTAATCTTTGGCTTAATATTCATATTTTTTCTTTTCAATATTTTTATTTTTCTAACATGTTTTATTTCGTTGTATTTAAACGATTTATATTTTTTACTATATAGACTATTTAAAAAATTTATTGTGTTATATTAACTAGCATTTAGCCCGTGCATTTTCACGATTAATAATATAAAAAATCGTGAAAAAAAATTATTGATAACATTTTAATTTTATTTTTAACAATTTTAAGTTTATGGATGGGTCAACTCACAATCCGACCCAAGTATCCATTTACTCAACATCATTATATATATATATAGATTAGTTAGTTAAAAAGTTGAACTTATATTAATATTAAAACGTCCCGCGTTTATCAAATTTGGTGTTGAATTTAAAATATAAAGTCTTTGTAGCCTAGTTGGTTAAAGAGTTGTATTTATTTTGTTAGGTTGCAAGTTCGAAACATACCTCTAGCATTTTTAATTTTATTTTTAACCGTTTTAAATTTAAAGGCGGGTCAACCCACAATCCGACCCAAGTATCCATTTACTCAACATCATTATATATATATATATATATATAGATTAGTTAGTTAAAAAGTTGAACTTATATTAATATTAAAATGTCCTGCGTTTATCAAATTTGGTGTTGAATTTAAAAAATAAAGTCTTTGTAGTCTAGTTGGTTAAAGAGTTGTACTTGTTTTGTTAGGTTGCAAGTTCGAAACATGCCTCTAGCATTTTTAATTTTATTTTTAACCGTTTTAAATTTAAAGGCGGGTCAACCCACAATCCGACCCAATTATCCAAATTAACCACAGCTCTCGACCCGACAATCTGGACACTTTAAAAATTAAGTATCATTATATATATATATATATAGATTAGTTAGTTAAAAAGTTGAACTTATATTAATATTAAAACGTCCCGCGTTTAGCAAATTTGGTGTTTAATTTAAAATATAAAGTCTTTGTAGCCTAGTTGGTTAAAGAGTTGTACTTGTTTTGTTAGGTTGCAAGTTCGAAACATACCTCTAGCATTTTTAATTTTATTTTTAACCGTTTTAAATTTAAAGACGGGTCAACCCACAATCCGACCCAAGTATCCAAATTAATCACAGCTCCCGACCCGACAATCCGGACACTTTAAAAATTAAGCATCATTATATATATATATATATATATATATATATATATATAGATAGGTAGATTAGTTAGTTAAAAAGTTGAACCTATATTAATATTAAAACGTCATGCGTTTATCAAATTTGGTGTTTAATTTAAAATATAAAGTCTTTGTAGCCTAGTTGGTTAAAGAGTTATACTTATTTTGTTAGGTTGTAAGTTCGAAACATACCTCTAGCATTTTTAATTTTATTTTTAACCGTTTTAAATTTAAAGGCGAGTCAACCCACAATCCGACCCAAGTATCCAAATTAACCACAACTCTCGACCCGACAATCCGGACACTTTAAAAATTAAGCATTATTATATATACATAGATTAGTTAGTTAAAAAGTTGAACCTATATTAATATTAAAACATCTCGCGTTTATCAAATTTGGTGTTGAATTTAAATTATAATGTCTTTGTAGCCTAGTTGGTTATAGAGTTGTACTTGTTTTGTTAGGTTGCAAATTCGAAACATACCTCTATCATTTTTAATTTTATTTTTAACCGTTTTAAATTTAAAGGCGGGTCAACCCACAATCCGACCCAAGTATCCAAATTAACCACAGCTCTCGACCCGGTAATCCGGACACTTTAAAAATTAAGCATCATTATATATATATAGATTAGTTAGTTAAAAAGATGAACCTATATTAATATTAAAATGTCCACGTTTATCAAATTTGGTGTTGAATATAAAATATAAAGTCTTTGTAGCCTAGTTGGTTAAAGAGTTGTACTTGGTTTGTTATGTTGCAAGTTCAAAACATACCTCTTGCATTTTTAATTTTATTTTTAACCGTTTTAAATTTAAAGGCGAGTCAACCACAATCCGACCCAAGTATCCAAATTAATCACAGCTCTCGACCCGACAATCCGGACACTTTAAAAATTAAGCATCATTATATATATATAGATTAGTTAGTTAAAAAGTTGAACCTATATTAATATTAAAACGTCCCGCGTTTATCAAATTTGATGTTTAATTTAAAATATAAAGTCTTTGTAGCCTAGTTGGTTAAAGAGTTGTACTTATTTTGTTAGGTTGTAAGTTCGAAATATACCTCTAGTATTTTTAATTTTATTTTTAACCGTTTTAAATTTAAAGGCGGGTGAACCCACAATCCGACCCAAGTATCCAAATTAACCACGACTCTCGACTCGGCAATTCAGATACTTTAAAAATTAAGCATCATTATATATATATAGATTTGTATGAAAATATTTTAGTTAGGTAGAGTTTAAATCCTAGTTCCGAAGTGAGGATGATACCATTTATTGTGAATTGTAAAAATAATAACTACTCAAAGTTGCATTATTGACAAAGATGCCATTTAATTGCAAGTGGTAAACATGATAGATGCTCAAAGTTGCATTATTGTCCTTTGGGACCGTTACTATCAATGAAAACTAGTCATAGAGTATTCTCTTCTATTTTTAATAATAAAGTAATAATATTATTAACATATATAATAATTATATCTATTACCATGTTAACATTTTATATAGTAACTGTCCAAATAAGACTAATTAATTTATAAGTCATTCTCCAAACACTATAAAATATAAAACAAAATCTCATTTTAAATTCATATTTATAATATCACTATATATATATATATATATATATAATATAATATAATATTCAGATTTCATATAGTTTTTATTATTGTATATTGTTAAAATTACTATGCCCATTATTAGTTTTGTTTCATCAAAATATTGCACTCAAGAGCTTTAAAATTGGATTTTCAATATCATTTGAATATTTAGATTATTAAATAAGTTTTTAGAGATTAATTTTAATTCATTTAATTATCTGATTATATTTAGTTTGAATCATGTTTTTTAATATTTTTTAATTGTTATTAATTTGTAGTCTATATTCTATAATACTAAAACTTTATTTAACCTACAGCAAATTCGCACGAGAAAAAAATGTGGGATTCCATTCAAATAATTATAACACATCAAAATATGATATAATAAAACAAATACAAAATATCTTTGTTCAATAAAGTCAATAATTCACACTACAAAAACTAGTGGAATGTGATTGATGCAATTCTATGATTCCTATCCTCAAAATCATCACTTTCTGTCCTTTCACTTGAAAAATGAAATATATTAAATTTTTTTTTTAGTTTACAAAATTAACACAATCTCATTTTAATTTAAGATTTTCTAATTTTACTAATGATTCTTTTCACTAAATATGATTATTTTATTTCTTTTTCATAATAAAAATATTATTTTTATAAATTTAAAGAATGTACCTTTTAATATATATACAAAGAATATATAATTAATTAATAAACAAATTATTTAATATTATTCTTTTGTTTTGTTATATTTTATTTTTATATTTATTATAATTAAATTAATATATATTAATCACAAAGATAATAAAATAGTTGAACAAATATAATTTTGAACACAAATCTAGTTTGCTTCTATTCTAAACAATAAGCACATGTCTTCAAAAATCCATTCTTCACGAGAAGACTTTTCTTATCCAATATCATCAGTCTTTCTCGCTCATATGACAAAGTTTGTTGTGTTAAAGCTCAATGTTTTCTCCATCATCAATTGTATTAACTGAAAAATTTTATAATCGTTGTTCACATCATATACGAGGAACAATCTTGTCTTTTGCCATTATGAAGGAGCCTTTAGTAAACTTCCATTTCTCGTCACAAAAGTATTGCAAGAAACTTCATCATCGAGTTTATCGATAGAGATTAAATTCATCCAATCACCGAACTAGTCTATTCGCAAATGAGATTAACACCACTTCATACAAACAATAAAATAAAGAAATCATTAGTTGCCACAATGACTTTATCATATTTTTCATTGTAATTAATTTTTCATTCTTCAACATTTGTATTTTTATTCTCTCTTAGTAACGTTTGACCAATTTTCTTAGCATGCTTATTTTCTCCACAATGATAACACTTTATCAGTGTTAGCATTGTTAATAGATCTACTTTTGCTTCTACTTTTCTCATTGGGGCATCTATTCTTAGTCCTCTATCTTCTTTTAGTAAATAAGACATCAAAATGCGGAGAAGAATCTTGTGATGTTCTTCTCATATTTTCATTGAGAACTATGATGAAAACTATCACCATAAGAATGAAGAATAATAACAACAACCGTAGTGGAATGTAGAACAATAACGTAAAAGTAAGAAAGAACGAAAATAACGGCACAAGAATATTATCTAGATTCGGACCAACAATGTTTTATGTCATACTTTCGGAGAATCGATTTAATAGAGTTATAATAGGGATTACAAACTTTAACTCTCTCTATTTGTTCTAAGTTTTTTTGTCTCACTCTTTTCTCGTTTACAATGTATATAAATAGACTTTTAGAATTCATAATTAGGGTAAAGATAATGTGATATCTTTAACATCTCCACCATGATATGATCTCGTGATGATTTAGTTGACATATGACAATACAATTTGATTGACATCTTCACCATTATGTGATTTCATGCCTTTTTAAATTCAACAGATAATCGCACATATCTTTCTTCCCCTTTTTGTACATAACATTGAGGCGCACCAAATTGGGCCTCAAAACCCTAGGCCTAATTTCACAAAATTTACACCTTGCCTTTAGTTCTATTGTCAAACGAATGAGAATCATCACCAAGAACACCCTAGAACCATTCATCATACTTCTTTGATTATGTTCCAACCTTTGTGACGTGAATCAAGTCGCAACATTTCCGAAACTTGATTCCTGCCACCACCTTCGTGGCCATATTTGCGAAATTCTCATATATGTGAACCTTCTCCACAACTATCGCTCCACTCGTTGTGACATCTCGAATGTGGTGAAGTCGGATGTCGATGTGCTTTGTGCACTTGTGAAACATTAAGTTCTTGGATAAATGTATGGCACTTTGGTTATCGCAAAACAACTCCACTTTATTGTGCTTCATCCTTAATTCACCCACGAGACGCTTTAAACAAAATGTCTCCTTGACGCCCTCCGTCACAATGATATACTCGATCTCCGTTGTTGAAAGGGCAACTATGGATTGTAATTGTGCTTTCTAACTTACCGAGCATCCAAATAGGGTAAACACGTATCCCATTAAGGACCTTCTATTGGCCAAGTAACCTACAAAATCATCATCAACTTATCATCACCTACACCCGCCCGTTTAAAACAAAGACTGATATCTAAGGATCTCTCAACGTAACGGAGAACCCACTTCGCCGCCTCCCAATGTTCTTTCCCCAGTTTCACTATAAAGAGACTAACAAAACTAAATGGATGAGCAAGATTAGGTCGCGTACATACCATTGCATACATTAGGCTCCTGACGGCACCCGCATATGGGGTGTTTATCATTCTCACAGTTTCTTCATCAGTATTCGGTGATATCTTTGAGGAGAGCTTGAAATGAGTAGTTAATGACATTTAAATTGCTTTAGTGTTAGACAACCCGAGCTTTGGTGACCAGTTTTTGGAGGTAGTCACGTTGAGACACAAACATGGAGCCTTTCTCTCGATCTCGCTCAATCACCATCCCCAAAATTTTCTTTTTAAGTCCCATATCCTTCATCTCGAACTCACTCCTTAGCAAACTCTTGGCCTTATGAACCTCTTTCTTGTTTCCCAATGTGATCAACATATCATCCACGTATAATAATAGGAAGACCCCGCAACCATCAACCCACTTGACATAGACCAACTATTAAAATTGCTCTTCACAAAATCGTTACAAATTATGAACTCATCATAGCACAAATACCATTGTCTTGGGGATTGTTTCAAATCATAAAAAGAGCATTTAAGGAGACATAGATTGCCTTCATCATCGGGTTTGATGAACCCATTGGGTTGCATCACGAAGATCTTCTCCTCCTAGTTCCCATGAAGAAATGTTGTCTTCACGTCTATTTGCTCGAGCTCCAAGTCAAACTAATTTATTAAAGTGAACAACACACGAATGGACGTGTGCTTCACTACTGGGGAGTAAATCTAGTTAAAGTTGACCCCTTCGCACTGTGTGAAGACCTTATCTACCAATCTCGCCTTAAACATTGGCTTGTTACTACCCTATACACCTTCTTTGCACTTGAACACTCACTTTGAACTAACCACCCGCTGATTCTTGAGTTTGTCCACCAATTCATACGTCTCATTTTTGTTAAGCGATGCTATCTCTTCTTCTATAGCACGCTTACATTCGATTCTCTCCTTGCTCTCCATCGCTTCTCTAAACGATCTCGACTTTGAATTTTGTGCCTCATATGCCATAAGGAATGCAAAAGTAGCCAAATTAGAGTAGCCAAATCTCTTCGGAGCTCGAGTTGTCCTACGGTCTCTATCTCGCGCTAATTGGTGGGAGATAAGGTTCTCTTACGGATCCATACCTTCCTCATCTACCTGACAGTCTATTTCATCCTATTCATTAACCTCCCCAAGTCTACCGATTCTTTAGTAATTCCTCTTAGGAACTCCACCTCAAATTCAGTATTCTCTCTCTAGTGTCTTCAACAACTTTGAATGACTATGTTCCTCCATAATATGACTCAATTTTCCTAAAGACCACGTCACGACAAATGATGCACTTGGTTGTCTCTTCGTCCTTATAAAACATTTTCATACACTTTACTCCCTCAAGGTACCCAACGAACATACACTTTTTCGTTCTCACATCAAACTTTTCATCCCCTTGGTGCATGTAAGCCACACACCCAAATACCTTCAGGTTGTCGAGTTTTGGAGGAGCATCATTCCAAACTTCTTCTGGTGTCTTGCATTCCAATGCCTTCGATGTACAACGATTGATAAGATAAGCCACAATGTTAACTGCTTCGGTATATCAACCTCAAACAACATACAGAAAACACGCTCAAGTATCGTTCTGTTCATTCGCTCTGTCAAGCCATTCTATTGCGGTGTCTGTCGGACGATTTTGTGACAAACCATCACTTCTTCCTTGATAAACTGATTGAAATTCTTGCATATGTGCTCCAAACCATTATATTTTCGGAGCTTTTTAACCTTCTTCCTGGTCTAAGTCTCTACCATCTTTTTCCACTTCTTGAACTCGAAAAATACATCATTCTTGTGGTTCAATATGTATACCCAAACCTTGCACGAACAATCATCAATGAAGGTGATAATGTACCTGTCTCCATTCAGAGTTGTAGTCTTCGTCGTTCCCCACAAGTCTAAGTGAACATAATTGAGTGTCTCTTGAGTCACCTTAACCGACCATCCAAACTTCACTCTCGTAGCTTTACCGTATATGCATTTCTCGCAAAATTTCAAATTATTAAGTTTCTCCTTGACAAAATATCCTCTCTTACTCAACTCCTTCAAATCCCTCTCACTCGCGTGCCCTAACCTCTTATGCCATAGACTCGTGGGCGATACATCTCGAGGCTCCGCCACTACCTCTATATCACCAACCAAGGTGTTGCCTTAAAAGACGTAAAGACTCTTCTCTCGTATACCTCTCATTACGACTAGAGACCCCTTTGTGACCCTTAATACGTTCTTCTCACCCTTCCATGCAAAACCAAGTTGGTTTAGTGAGCCGATAGAGATTAAATTTCTTAGAAGGTCTAGGACGTGTCGTACATCCGTTAATACCCTCTCGATTCCATCATGCATCTTCAAATGCATTGTTCGGATTCCCATCACCCTACACGACTTGTTGTTTTCTAACAAAACCTCGCCCACCGAAGTCTTCTTATAAATCTCAAACCAACTATCATTAGGTGTCACATGGAACAAATACCCATAATCCATAATCCAACACCTTTCAGACTAATTAGTGAAGAAAATGAGAACATCCGCACTTTCGTACCCATTCTCGACCTCTTGAACAACCGCCGCTTCTTCGATCTTCTTCATGTCATTATTCAAATCTGGACAATCTTACTTAAAGTGCTTCGCATTGTCACAAATGTAGCACTTAGTAGATTTTTCTCAAGAGACTCCGAACACCTCTTCTTATTGCTTTTATTTTCTCTCCTCTTGGCTCTCCCTCAAACTAATAGTCCATCTCCAATTACATTTCTCTCTTCATTCCTCTTCTTTTGGTCCTTCGATCTCAACGCACTCATCACATCATCGATGGTAAGCTCCTCCCTCCTATGCTCAAGTATGTCTACGAACATCTCATACGACTTCGGTAAAGAATTCAAAAGCATCATCACCTTATCTTCATCTTTGTATTTCTCTCCGATGTTATTAAATCAAGGAGAATCTTGACATAATCGTCAAGATGCGTGTACAAGTCCTTCCCCTCAACCATTATAAACTTGAAAAATCTTTGTTTGATGTAGATCCGAGATGATAGTTTTTTAGTCATATACAAAGACTCCAACTAAAGCCACGCCTCTATTGCCGTCATGACACTAAGAACCTCTAGCAACACCTTATCATTGAGACTAATAATCAAGGTGTTATAAGCCATTTCCAACACTTCCATCTTTTTCACTACCTCCATCGAGGCCAGTAATTATGATTCCCCCTCGAGTGCTTTAGCAACTCTCATGTTGTCTAAGTGTTCCCTCATCTTCATCTTCCATAACCTAATGCAGAACTTCTCGATATCAACCCTAGAAGTTGACCCCATCTCAATCTTCAAAATAATTTACCAAATCAAGAAAACTCACCAAGCAAATTGAACCACGACCGCCTTAGCCTAACTTGGCTTTGATACTAGTTTGTGGTGGAAAACTATCACCCTAAAGCGGGATAATAACAACTAAAGTGGAATACAGAATAATAGCGTAAAAGTAAGAAATAACAAAAATAACGACACAAGAATCTTACCCAGTTTCAAACCAACAATGTCTTACGTCTTGCTTTCCGAGAATCAATTTAATAGAGTTATAATAGGGATTACAAACTCTAATTCACTCTGTTTGTTCTAGATTTTTAGTCTTTTCACTCTCTTCTCGTTTACAATGTATATATATACTTTTATAATTCATAATTAGGGTAAAGATCATGTGATCTCTTTGAGATCTCTACCACAATATGATCTCGTGGCGATTTAGTTGACATATAATAATACGATTTGATTGACATCTTCACAATTATGTGATTTCATGTCTTTTTTAATCTAACAAATAATCGCATATATCTTCCTTCCCTTTTTGTACCTAACATTGAGACACACCAAATTGTGCATCAAAACCCTAAGCCCAATTCCACGAAAACACTACTCTTTTCCAATCCCTATTATGAAGCTTAAATCTCTCAAACGGAAATCAATTAATATCATAAAAGCTTGAATTCGAGCTTTATAAATGACAGATTTGAATTCTGGATCTCCCCCTATTCTTCTTCTCTTCTCTCCAAATTATCTCTAGAATCCTTTCTAGTCTACCCCTTTATAATAATTTGATTTCTAGAATTCTAAATAATCATTAATTTCCTCTTCCTGCTCGAAATTGGAGTTGATAGGGCTTTAATGGTACCAAGGCTTGATTAGAACACGCTTCATGTTATCTCCCATCATGTAGCTTCTTTCGGGGAGACAAATGGTGGAGTAAATCGGATTCTAAAAATTTATAAAATCTTCTTGTTGAATTTGTTAAATGTTCTTTCGCAGCTCACATGTGCACATGAGAACACAAACTCAAATATTCGGTCTCTAGGGAGGTCACGCCTATGATCTTTAGTTGAGCTAGAGGCCCCAAAAGCATATAAGTCAATAATGGGGAATCAAATGATTTTGTTTTGTAATTTGTGTTAAGTATCACTAGGCCAAGGGGAATAACATTGGTTTTTGCTTTGTTCTTACAGGGAAAATTTAGATAATAAGGTCATCGCAAAGCCTTAAATAATACATAACCCACAATCAAAGCACCATTGGGGCACAACTAATGGAATGTTCCTTGATCCAAAAAATAATTGAAAAAAAAACAAACGAAAAGATAACTTCTTGTGTTTTAGTGTAAATTAGATGTAAATCACAGCTACTAAAAAAAACATTTTGAAAAAAATATCAACTATCTCTTTTGAAGAATTTTTTATTTCACATGAATTAAGAACCAATGTTATCTATATTTCTATTTATTTGAAACTGTGAAGAAGAATAAAGTTTTGAGCCTTCTTAAAAAAAGAAATGAATGAAAAAATTTTATCTACAATTGTGAAAGACATTTAAAAATAAATAAAATAAAGAATAAGAATTTTAGAAAACAAGTAATAACAAATGGTAGATCATTATTTTAAAATGATAATCTAAAAGGGAACTGATTGGTCCCTGGAATTCAAATAAAAGATAGCATGTTGAATCATCTGTAATGTTTTACTAATTAAAAATATATATATATCTCGAAGTAGATCTTGTGAAAAGAAAGAAAAAAAAAATAAAAGTTAAACTAAAAGGCACAAATTAATAAAGAAATTTTGAATGGTGATTCTTCTTGAAATGAACCCTTATATATTAAAAACCCAATTCCTCTACAATACTTTTAGTAAAAAATATTATTCTTAGTGAATTTTGTTGTTCAATAAATATTTGTAATTCCATATTAATTTTATTTAGTGTGTCTGTCCATACATTTGATAATTAATTCGATATCAGTATAAATTAAATATTAATTGCATTTAAATTATTTTTTAATAATTATATTGACTCCGACGCATCAAAATTATAAATCAAAGATTAAAATAAATTTTCTAAAAATAATGTTTGACGAATAGTTTGAAAGAAATAATCTGAAAAATCATAATTTAAATGCTTACAAATTATTTTATAATCATCTCACAGTTATGTTTTTCGTCCAAAACCATTCTAGATTCTACCAATATGATGGTGGATTCATCACTCTGGAAGTGGCCAAAAGATTTTACCAATTTTTTTATGTATAACCTGTGTCGGCACTTCCACCTCAACTTCAATTGTTAATTAAATTGCAGGTAAGTTTTTAGATATAAATATAATTAACTCTCAAATAAACAAACAAAATAAATACATTTCACTTATTTACATGAACAAGTGGGTATATTTCATTTTGATAGGTTTGAAATTGAACTCGGTTTCAAAATGAATCCAGAACGAGCTGGCTATTAATTTTTTTTTTCAACCACAATTCCTCACACGAGGATGAGGATGCTTTTTACATTTCGCCCATGTAAAAGAAAAATATACTATAAACGTTTACCCTTTATCAGTAAAACATAAATTCTAAAATATAAGATAGATAGATAGATTGTAACTTGTTTTGTGTCCAACTTAATACAGCTATATACTGCTATACTAAATGTTTCTTCCTCTTATTTCTATTTTCTTTATCTTTTTGAAATGGTCTACTAATAAATGAAAAGTTTGTCACTTAATCATATATATACAACAAGGCAAGCTAAAACAACTTTTGTTATATTTTATAACATGACATAATACTTTACATTTTTCTACCCTGTTTAGATTATTTTTGTATGAGAAATGATACAAGAAACGAATTGGGGGAACCGAACAAGAAGCGAATCCACCTGGCATGCCACAGAGGAAAGAGAAAAAAATTACATCTTCTCTCTCTAGCAAACCCTCATCTCATTTCCCGCTTATCAAACAAAACCCTCCTTATTCTTCTTCTTCCATTTTCTTCACCCTCGGCACACTGTTTATCATCTTCTCCTTCCAATCTTTAGATTCGTCTTCATCCGCGCCGTCTAGCTTCTTCTCCTTACGTTTTTAGATTCGTCTTCCTCCTCGCCGTTTAACTTCTTATTGTTCTTGCATCTTCATCCTCGTCGTCCTTCCGTTCCTTATATTCGTCTTCATCCTCGTCGTCTTCTCCTTGCGTTTTGTTTAGATTCGTCTTCTTCACTATCCGACTGTCCGATTAGCTTCTTCTTCTAATGGTATATCTTCGCTACCATCATAACTTACTTTTTTCTTTGTTTTATTGTTCTTCTGTTTGTTTCAAGAGATTCACGTTTTTCTGTTGTTTTGTGATTGTTATGTGTAGGAACCAATATGTAGCTAGAACCTGTATAAAACTGTTAATATTTTTGTTGTTTTCAAGAACCTGTATAAAACTGTTAATATTTTTGTTGGCTTGTGTTGTCCTCTATTTTGTTCTATGTTGTCCCGTGTCTTAAACTATGATGTCCCGTGTCTTAAACTATGTTGTCCCGTGTAAATATTGAAGTTGCTTGAAATGTTAATATTCTGATGTCATTTGTATTATTGTAATATGTTGTTCAGTGTTTTAAACTATATTTTTTTTGCGTTTTAATGCGTTTTATCCAATATGTCTTCTTGCATTTTATTCAATATGTTGTCATATATTACTGTAATATGTTGTTCATGTGTTGTCATGTATTCTTTGTGCTGATTTCTCTTTTTTGTCTTATGTAGCCAGCCCTATGGATGAACCATCATCACCATGTACCGAAGACAAAATTCTCAATGTTGGGATGTCGTTTATTTTTGAAAATAACCTACCAACAATTGGGGACATAAATAAGTATATCTTTTTATTGTTTATGTAGTTAGACTGTTAATATTCTGTTGTTTTTAAAAACCTGTGTAAAACTGTTAATATTTTTGTTGGCTTGTGTTGTCCTCTATTTTGTTTTATGTTGTCCCGTGTCTTAAACTATGATGTCTCGTGTCCTAAACTATGTTGTCCTGTATTTTTATATGCTGTTGTCATGTGTTGTAAATATTTAAGTTACTCGAAATGTTAATATTCTATTGTCATTTGTATTATTGTAATATGTTGTTCCGTGTTTTAAACTATATTTTAATGTGTTTTATTGTTCTTCCGTTTGTTTCAAAAGATTCACATTTTTCTGTTGTTTTATGATTTTTCATGTGTTGATTTCTGTTTTTTGTATTCTTACAAAATGGAACTCTTTTTATGCATGAATTGATGGAATTGAATGAAACATGATGATGCAAAGACTGTATTCATTCTTTCTTTCTTTCTTACTTTATTTTTTGTTTCTTTTAGCAAAATATGTCTAGAATCATCATGTATGTATTCATTCACCATGTTATTAGATTCACATTTCCCTAACAAAAGAATCATATTTGACTTCTCCATTTACAACCATTTTATTTATTTATAGCATGTACTTGAATATATGTAAAAAGAAATTGAACAACATTTAACTACTACTTTTAATCATAATAATAATAAAATTGAACTCCGGTAGGACTCTTGCTGCCTCTGTCCGTGCCTGGCTCAAGAGCACAATAACAACAACAACTAGGATCATCAACTTTGCAACAATTGACCTGTTGAAAATCATAATAATAATAATAATCTCTCTTTCTAAACCATGTTTTACCCTAATTGACAAACCATTCTTAAGAGATCAGCTAACAATACTATTCAATTATAAATATAAACCATTACATTGAATTGAATTAACCACACAGATAGATAATATAATAATAGTTTTGGATTGAAGAGAAAAATGATGATCAACTAACAATACTATTCAAAAAGTAAATGTTTTAATTACACTAACATAAAACCATTACATTACTGTTTCGGATAATTTGGTTTTGTACAACTTTCTGGCCTTGTATTGTAAGTTCATCCAATAAATATTAGAATCGGATTCTAGATTCCTCGAAAGGTATTGGATTCGTAGACAATGAATATTCTTGCTCGCATTTGCTCGGGTTATGCCACAAGTCCACTTCGGATCTCCCTTGTATGTCTCCATGTGCATCATACATAATACTCCACAATCCTTATAGTTCCCTACGTCTTGCCAGGTCATTTTCAATAGCCTCGCAACGCATTTCAAGAATGTGTCAAAAATGTTCAACTTCATATCCGCAATAAAGTTCAAAAACTTGCATCCAATAGTCTTCAATAATGCGTACTTTGAACTCATATCTATACCCTTTGGGAGTGGCCTATTTTCAATGATATCCATTGTGTTCGACTTCGTATTGTAAACGACCAAATAAAAATGAGAATCATAACCTATGAGTAGAAAAATCTGCATCCAAATATCACAGCACAATAAAGTTAACATAGTATAGTGACAACACACCGTAACAACATAGGACACCATAGTTTAGTGTAAGACAAGGGACAATAAAGTGTAAGACATTGGACAACACAGTACAAAACACAGTACAATAGCGTATTAAACACAAGACAATAGACTTACAAGTTCAGCCCTTTCAAGGTCTCCAAGCATTAATCCAAACTCCGTCAGTTCCTTTAGTAATACAGTATTATAGTCCTTTTGTGACAAGTTTGTTGCACCCTGTTGAAGAACTTTTATGTTAGACAAGAAAAAAAGTATTATATAAAGACTTAATGTTCATGTGTAGTACTCACACTATGAATGGCTAAGAAAAAAACTCGGCTTCGAGGTGCTCCTGGCTTTGTAGTGTGTTTGACGCAGGTTGTATTGTTTTTGCTGGAGTTGTGGTCTTGCATTTAGAAGCAGTCTTCGCAAACACTATTAAGGGGTTAGAGCGAGTGACCTTCCTGTTATTCCTGTTATATACCACCCCACTAAATTTTCTGCAAAATAATAAAGAAGACATTAGTACTGTAATCAACATAGGACAACATAACTAAAAACACATGACAACATAGTCTAACACACAAGACAACACAATATTAACAATTTAAGCTTAATATTTATCAACTGTCTTTCTTCCTATCTTATTTCATAACAGCTGCTTGATTGTTTAAACTGAAGAATACAAAGTGAGGTTGATAATATATTGGCTGTGAGTTTTTCTTTACTTTTTCATATCTCTGTTATATTCTTCATTTCCTAATACCACTCACCTAAATTTCAAAGAGTTAATCATATACCTCTGCTTCATAAACAAAGAGTTAATCATTTCCTAATACCTCTGCTTCATAAAATGGTATAGATATATCGACAGTTAATCATATACCAGAAAATAAAGAACTGATTCAATGAAGAATTAACAAGAGGAGACAGTTAACGCTGCAATAGATCCACAATGAACAAGGGACACAGTAAATAAAAATAGTGCAACAACGATAACTTACCTTTCATCTCTATCCGAAGTTAACGCTACATCTCTATCTGGATTTTTCCTTTTACCTAAAGTTTTTTTGTTCTTCTCTGTCATTGTTTGAGCGGATTCCGTTTGAGCGAATATTTAGGGTTAGAGTTTGAGCGGATACTTAGGTTAGAGTTTAAACGGATTTGAGAGTGAGTTTGAACGGAAATGGTAGTGAGTTTTAGCAGAGATAGATTGAAGATTGAAGAGAGAGTTGTTGATCAGAAATGAGAGTGAGCTTTAGCGGAGATAGATTGAAGATTGAAGAGATGGTTGTTGATCAGAAATGGGAGTGAGTTTTAGCAGAGATAGATTGAAGATTGAAAAGAGGGTTGTTTAGAGAATTTTGAGCGTTTCCGGATTGAAGAGAGAGAATGGTTGAGAGGAAATGAGAGGAGTTTGAATTGAAGGGGATTATCCTACGTGGAAAAAGAAAACAAAATTAATTATTATTTAACCTACCTGGCATGCCAGGTGGAGTCGCTTCTTATTTCGTTCCCCAGAGTCGCTTCTTGTATATCTCTTTTTTTATTCTCAATTTTATTCCCACTTAATATCACCTGAAGAAACTCTTATAAACAAAAGGGAACAAATGAAGAACCTACACCCTGAGAAACATCATGGTGCAGGGAATAATAATGATAGATGACAATGGATTACTTTATACTTCAGACAAGAAACGTGACAAAGCAAATACTGTATTTTTTTTAAGACAAGGTTCTTTCCTAGAAAGCTAGCATTCTACTGCCATGACCTCCTACAAAGCAAATACTGAATAATGTACTCAACCAATGTGTATATACTTAATTAGCGGGAATCGAAGATAAGACCTCCACCTCTTAGTTCAAAACTCTTACAATTTGAACTACCTAATGCCTCAACAAATGCATGTTATCTAATACTTCCTATTGAGAAGATCACAATCTTTGTTTTCTAGGAACTGTATAAGGCTAGTACAAAGATTTCTTGACAAGTGGGTCTCCATTCAGTATTCATGTTTGATGTTCATGGAGAAATGTAATTTCTTTCTTGATTTGGAAAATATGTAGATGAAGACCCCTCAAGAATAATATTCTAAAAATGGATCAAAAGAAAGATTCTATGTAATTCAAGAAAGAGCATAGAATATCACGTGATTTAAATGCAATCTCATGAAACTGCATACACTACAAAAAAAAAAGTTCATCACCCAAGCATCCATAGTACAAGGTTCCAGAAGAGACAATAGTTCTTTCCCATCAAGATTGTGTATTAAGGTTCAACGTAGTAACTACATAAAGAAGACCCTATACCGCAATATAAAAATTTAATTCCCATAAAGATTCATCAGGAATAGATGAGTTTCTCGGTCCAGCATTGTCCACAATTTACAGTATATTAAGTTAATTAGATATAATAACCAGAAACACTTACTCATACCTCTGCTAGCTGTAGTGCCGACAGTTGCATATTCAGTTGTTGGATTGGAGTTCCAATAAACACGTACCTGTAATGCTAAAATTAAACATATATATATCATGTGAGCTTCAAAAGAGAAGACAAATTGAGAAACTATGTCCAGACGAAAATCAAGAAATAGTTGATTGAATACAACTCCTACTGTACAAGGAACTTCAACTTGGTTGCTTTCTCAATGGAGCCTATGAAAGCTGGCCGTATCACTTGTAGAGGAAATTTAGCTTCTGGAAAAAGAACTGCCCCTGGGATATTGCAAAAGGAAGCCAATGAACTTTAAGCAAAAATCAAAGGGAAGAAATTTATATAACAGCATTGATGTTGTAGAAAGCATGTTATTCTTCAGCTGTTTAGCTACATGAATTTAACAGTAAGCTGCTTTAAACAACATATACACAAATGTTGATATATATATATATTTTACGGTTCAAATTTAACAATACCCGTATTGGGTTTTGGGCTCATATTTTATTAGATTTTATATATTGTAATGGACTTTACACATTTATTAAGCTTAAGAGTAGTAGTTTAGTCTTTTTGAGTTTTGATGTACTTTTATAAATAGAGACATTGTAACATAAGGTTACTTGGATCATCATTTCATGAAAAATCAATAGAATTGACGACTCCCCAAAGATGTAGGCATTGTTGGTCGAACCTTGTTATATCTTGTGTTATTTATTATTTTTTACCTACTTTATCTTTTTATATACTTTTATCGTGTGTTTAGATTAGATCTTTTCTCAACAAGTGATATCAAAGCATGTTTTGAGAGTATTTAACATAATCTATTTGTGAAGATATGACGAAAACCCTAACCACCATTGAAAAAGTTGTTGAAAACTTGTGATTTTGTTGAAGATTGTTGGTTAGTTGAGAAAATGATATTGGTTGCAGAAAAATTAGTCGTTGTGAAGATTTGAGTCGAAATTTTTAGTTGCTAAGAAGATGTCAACTGTTGTTAAAATATTTCTTAGTTTTGGGTGACGATGTCTTGAGAAGAAAAGAGAAGAAGACAATGTGTCTTTTGTTCTTCTCAAATGCGCTAATGGGTGCAAGTGATGAAAAGTCGTCATGTAGGCAGCGACACCAGAATGAAGAATATGAGGCTTATTTGACTTGAATTTCTCAAAGATGGAGATTTGTGATTTTTCTTCTAGTCAATATGGAGATTGAAAATTGAAGTTGAAAAAGAATGTGGAGTGCTTATTCAATGTTGCATATTGTGGAAGACAATTGATGTAACATGTAAAGGGTTTTCTAATTAAAGCGGGTTTCTTTAAGGTTTGTTTGCAAGAGTGTGGTTTTTTGAAATATGTGTATAAGGGAGGGATTTGGATTTGGTTTTGTTTCAAACCTTGTGAGTTGGTTTATTTGACAATATCTGGTAATTGCTGATGCGAAGTTGTCAAGTTAGTGTTGATGCATCAAGATTTCTACCAAGAATGATAATTTCTAAGGTATGAGTTGATAATTTATTAATTATTTACATAGTTTGTTAGATTTTTCTATGCGGGATTTGGCTAGAAGAATGTGAAGAACAAACGATACATCTTCATGCTTGTTGAAAATTAGTTGGAGGTTTTATTATAACCGATTGTTGTCTTGGCATACATGGGTGACATTATTTGAAGCTCTTATTGACATACTCTTGGTGATAGTCAAAAGTAGCAAGAAAATTCATTATGTTGAGGGCTTTGACTTGAAATAATTCTCGGCTAATATGAGTTTAGAGATATTTTTCTTTGGAAAACAGTTATTGAAGAGTCAAAATTAGAAGAGAGGCTGAGAGAAAATCTAGTAGTAGATTTTCACCTATAGTCGCGTAGGGTTCATCAAACTGACGATCGGATATTCAAACAAAGTTCGATTGATCTGATATTTGGTCGAGAGGTTGGTAACTCATTCCTCTACATATTCAATGGTCGAATCAAGGTTTGGACGTCTAGAAGTTTGGTTTATGGGGTTTAAAGTTTCTGTCTAGTTTGAGTTTTATTTGGACTTGTTTGGGACCAAAACGTGTGTATCTTTTTGGTTATGACCTTTTATCTTTTTAAAGAAACATATTGGAAGAGAAAATCAAGATGAAGACGATTGTGAGATTATGTTCTTTACACTTGACTAAAATATGATCGAGTATGGAAAATTGTTATCAAAATAGTGTTTACCGATGACAATATTGTCGACAAATTGACAGGGAAATCCTTCAGGCCAAATTGCAAGATTACAATGAGTTGGTAGGTGATTAAGGATTGACACAATTCCAGTTAACACACAATATAAATTAAAGACTAGGAAGAGGAAGATTAGTTAAAAAGACTTATAAGTTGAGGTGGAGATATCTTGATAGCAACTTTCAAACGAATCAAGAAGAAATTATTGCATTATCTTCTAATGTGAGAAGATAAATAAAACATTGAGTGAGATTCCTAGTAATGAAAAAGGGGCTAAATGGGAGACTCGATTAATTTGAAAGTGATGATTTTGTTATTTCTTTTGTTCTATCTTAATTGTTTATGTATTGTGTATCATAATTGATGAATGAGATGATTGATTTGTCATTTTATTCAGAAGATGATTGAGACCTTGAATGACATTCCTAGTCATAAAAAAGGGTCTAGATGAGAGGTTCGGTCAATTCAAATGGAATGATATTCACGATTTATTTCAGAGAAACTATAGATGATCATTTGAAGCATTAATGAAAACAATTGAAGAGAGATAGTGAATCTTGAAATAATATTCTTGAATTGCTAGTCGTTTTTGGATTGAAAATACTAGTAGATTGCAAGTCAATTTGTTCAAGGAGAAGTATGATGTTCAAGTTAGTTGAGTGTACAATGTTCAAAGCAAGATGAGTAACAAATGCTTTGTCAGATATTGAGTTTGAGAAAAGAGATGTCGAGATAACCTAATTTATTTATTATGAAGTAGACGATAAAAGTTCGTCTTGCATCTTCTCGCTTTTAATCAATATCTTATTTTGAGGAAGTAGACGATGTAAGTTCATTTTGGGTGTCCATAGTTTTCGATAGATATCTGATTTTTGAAAAAAGTAGACGACATAACTTCGTCTTGGGTCTAATCCGTATTTTGGTTTCAGTAATTTGTTGGACTTGAAAATAAGACACTCAGTTTGTGGTAAACAAAGATAAAGATTATTTTAACATAATAAAGAATTCTTAATTCTAGTTTCCGCATATGTCAACGGGTATGAACAAATATTGGGAAGAGTTGTTGAATGTCTCTCGTCATTGAAATAACGTGGTTACCCAAATTTACTTGGTGTTGTAAAATCTATGATTTTATCTTCTAAGGACTTTTGAGCAGAAGTGGAGGTATAATGATTTAACTCGTGAATGGCTTGAGTAGTGAAAATTTATGTGTGGCTCATAATTTTTTGATGGCGCGTTATACATGATGGTGAAGATTGTTATTCTTCTAAGGCTCTTGAGTGGAAGTGGAGGTACGAAAAGTTATCTCATGAATGGTTCGAGCAAAGGTGAAGATTGAAGTGTTGAACCCACTTTTTTTATGGCTTGACTTTTGTCATGGCTAACATTGATGGGTATGGCTCGGATATTTCCTAAGGGACGTGAAATTCGTCAAGGTAGAGATCGTTGAATTTGTAATTTATTCATCACATCTCAATAAGCGCGATATTCGCCCAAGGTGGAGATTTTTGAGTTTTGGGCTCATATTTTATTAGAGTTTATATATTGTAATGGGCTTTAAACCTTTATTTGGCTTATGAATAGTAGTTTAGTCTTTTTGTCTTTTGATGTACTCCTATAAATAAAGACGTTGTAACCTAGGGTTACTTGGACCATTATTCTATGGAAAATTAATAGAATTGACGACTCCCCAAGGATATAGGCATTGTTGGCTGAATCTCGTTTTATCTTGTGTTCTTTATTATTCTTTGTCCCTTTGTCCCTTTATCTTTATATCTTTTTTTATCGTGTGTTTAGATTAGATATTTTCTCAACAACCCATTAATTTCTTTAAAATTTCCAATATAATTCATTGTTTGTTTATTTAATTATTAGAAAAATAATAAAACTTACTTTTATATACTCGTTGTA
Organism: Impatiens glandulifera; assembly: GCF_907164915.1. Classification (NCBI taxonomy): domain Eukaryota; kingdom Viridiplantae; phylum Streptophyta; class Magnoliopsida; order Ericales; family Balsaminaceae; genus Impatiens; species Impatiens glandulifera. The sequence continues at coordinate 14,352,256 of NC_061863.1, read as the reverse complement.
TTCAGAATTTTCTGGTTAATTCTTTAAGATAAACCCATTTTTTTTTAAGTTCACGCCTACGACTACGCCTACACTCCAGCTCTATAGATAGGTGTTTTGTGTTTTGTTTTGTGGAAACAAGTTGCAATAATATGATAACAGCTGCTAGAAAAGAAAGTATAGAGAAACAAACAACAATCTCTATAGGCATAAAAGTGCAACAATTTTGAAACTAAATACCAAGCAAATTAGACTATAAAACTAACTTGCTTGGTTTCTAGTAAAACTAACCAATAAAGGTTTCTTCATTGAGACTACACGGACCTAAGAAATAATATTTGAGTGGGCTTAAAAAAAGTTTGGAGTGGGCTTAAAAAAATAGCGAGAAAATTTTGAATAAAACTAGTGGATAAATGTAAGTTTTACCATTTCTTTAATAATTAGATAAACAAACATTAAAGTATATTGAATTTTTTTAAGAAATAAGCGGGTATAATCAAATTTGAACCGTAAAAAAAAATCGGTATGGACTGAAACCCACCCGAGCCCCTATATGGATCCATCCCTGACTACACCGTAATCCTAAAATCAACTGGTACAAATATAGGAATATGAAACAAAAAGGAAATCAGATTACAGTAGAGTAATCCATATCCGAATAGCTTGTCCTCTATCACAATACTCAAAACTTTGTTCAAGAGCCACAATCATATAAACAAATTTTCACTTCCATGTCATATGATATGAAATAGTAATAAAAAAAAAAGCAGAAGTCAATGTACCTTCAAGATTGAAAATTTTTCACTTCCATGTCATGAAATGAAATAGTAATAAAAAAGCAGAAGTCAAATTACTTTTAAGATAGAACAATGGTACATTTATCATTCGCCCACCCTCTAAGAATGTCATTTTATTGTTGTGTGTCTTCAACATATATAATGTGTCTTTAACATATATAATGCCATTTTAGGCTGAGTGTCCTCCACATTTAGAAGAGAAAGAGATTTTAGCCTATTTTAACTTTTTTGATTTACTTATAATAATTTTATTTTATTAAAATAGGTGTTTACTATAACAAAAATAAAATTTTAATAAAGATGTATATAATATAATGAAATTAAAAAAAATAAATATTTTAATTTAATTAAAAAAATTATATACATAAGAAATATTTTAATTTAATTAATAAATATTCTAGGATTATAAAAAGAGGTTAAATGAGAGAAAATGTTATTAATTTTTTAAAAAAATAAAACTATTTTTTATATCAAATTATAATAAATAAATTTAATATTTTTATAATAAAATAATATTATTAATTTATTTTAATAAAATATTATAATATAAAATTAATAAATAATAATAATTTCATATGAATAAAACATGTAAAATGTTATTTAAGAACATGAAAAATATTTGAAATATATATATAATTTTAAATTTTTAGAAAAATAATAATTATTTTTGGGAAGAATGTCAATTTTATCTATAAAGTTGAAACGAGGTGTCAAATTTATTTATAAAGTTGCAAAATTCTATTTTTGTATATAAAGTTGTCAAAAAGTGTCAAAAATAAATAAGATAACAGAAGTCATCTAACGGGGTTAGATTTGTATCCACGTGGCATCTACATATATATTTTTTATATATATTTTTTAAGTTTTTTTTTTCATTTCAAACAAACCTAAACTCAGTAATTTTTTTTTTTACTTCACCAACAACAGCCGCATCGACCTTCTTCCTCTTCACTAGTAGTCTCCGTCGCCGCCTCTTCACCAGCAGTCGCCGTCGCCGCCTCTTCACCAGCAGTCGTCGTGGCCGCCTCTTCACCAACAATCTTTGTCTCGTAGATTTTCTGGGCCCTCTGAATTCCAAAGTCACCTTATAGACATCAAATTATAGCTGGTCGCGACGATTTAGTATAGTTATAAAAGGAGCATATTCCTTTTGTTTTGCCAATATAGAATCCAACAGTTTTGAATTCATCAAACATACCCGATATGCGAATAGAGGAGGAAGTGCATGTGGGACTTGTTAATAAAGGGAAGAATGTTATTTCTGCGACGGTAAATCAAGGGGCGGATAGTTTTTCATTGACTTCGGGAAGTTGTTAAGATTCAGCCAAAATCTCCACAACCGCATGCAACTGCCAGTTTGCCACCAACTGTATCTGCAATATCCGAATCAATTTGTCTATTGTATGGACCGGATAATCACTTGACTACTATTCCACCGTTCTTAGTACAGAACCCATCTTCTCTTCAGCCAAAGATCCTAGAGCGGCAATTGTGAAGAAGAAAAGGTAGCACAATTCGAACATTGACGTTGCCTCTCAAAGTCTAAATGTTGTAGAAGAAGAACGAGGAAGAAGAAGAAGTCTGTCCGAGGCTAGCGGCGGTTGAAGAGGAGAGGAGGCAGTCTCCGGTGAAACTGAACCGTGTAGAGGGACAGTTGTCGGAGATATCGTCGGAAGAATTCGTGTAGAGAGGCAGTCGTCGGAGATATCGTCAGAAGAATTCGTGCAGAGAGACAGTCTTCGGAGATACTTGTTGTTGAAGAGGTCGGCAACGGCCGCTGAGTGAGGAATGGAGGTCAGTAAAAAAGACAAAAAATAATTTTATTTATTTATTTTATTGAGTTTAAGTTTGTTTGAAATGAAAAAAAAACTTTTAAAAAATATATAAAAAGTATATACGTGGATGACACGTGGATACAAATCTAACTCCGTTAGATGCCTTCTGTTATTTTATTTATTTTTGACACTTTTTGACAACTTTATATACAAAAATAGAATTTTGCAACTTTATAAATAAATTTAACACCTCGTTTCAACTTTATAGATAAAATTGACATTCTTCCCAATTATTTTTATTTGAAATTAAAAAAATTAAGGTAAGACAAAAATTATATAATTTGTAACAATGTTTATAAAATATATTTTATATATATAGTTAATAAAACATTTATACGTTTAATATAATATTATTATATAAAATAAAATATAATAATATATCTATTAAATAAAATTTTAGTTATAAATAAAACATTTTTTTTATTTAACTTTTTTTTTTTATCATACTCTTACATTTCTGTTTTTTTATTCGGTTAACGACTTAATATTAAATTTCATATAAAAATTTACAAACATGTTTCTTTCATTTTTAATTATTTACAAACATGTTTTTTCATTTTTAATTATTTTGTTTTATTATAATAATTAAAAATTATAATATTTAAAATATAAAATTATAAATATTCGATTTACTAAATTTAAAAAAAAAATAATAATAAATATGATAACTTTTAAGACTTTTATTATATTTATTAATCCAAAATAAATACAAATTATCTATTTTCAAGTTATAAAAGTTATAAGTGTAAACTATATTTATTTTTCATTTATAATAAGTTTTAAAAATTAATTTATAAAACATTATATTTTTATTAACTAATATAAAAATTAATATTTTGTATTATAATATTTATGTTACAAATATAAATATTTATTTATATTTTAAAACTTTTGTTTTATAGTTTTTATATAAATATATGTTACAACTATTATTTTTCAAATTATTAAAAACTTTTATAAATATATTAAAAGTATATATGTGAAAATTTATTTTATATTATAATTGTAATATTAAAATTAAATTTTTTTTTATTTTATTTAAAAAACATTATAATTTAATAAAGTTATTTATAATTTATTTATAATATATAATTTTTCAATTTTATGTATAATTAAAATTATTTATACTATATAACTATTATAATATAATATTTTATAAATGAATTGTTTGATATATTTTAATTATATTAATAAATACTTATTAAAATTAAAATATTTAATGGAAACATTTAAAATGGTATTTAATAACATGAAATATATTTGAAAAATATATATAATTTTTTTTTTGAAATTTTAGAAAAATAATAATTAGTTTTATTTAAAATAAAAAAATAAGATAAGACATAAATTATATAATTTGTAACTATGTTTTTAAATTTAATTTTTATAAAATATATGAAATAGCTGGTTAATATAATATAATTTATATTTAAAATTCTATAATAAATTTATCATATTTTAAATAATTAAAAAAATAAATAATAATAAAGTTCAATAAAACAAATATATATTTTAAAGTTCAGTAAAACATTTATATTTGTAATATAATATTATTATATAAAATAAATAAATTATTATTATTAATAATATACCTATTAAATAATATTTTAGTTACTGTTAAAATAAATAAAAATAAAGATAAAAACTTTCTTATTTATTAGATTTTATTTCAATTATTATTAGATTTTATTTCAAGTATTTAAGTTTGACACCCACCAAAGAAAAATCTTACATTGTTTTTTGAATAATATTTTAAATATATTATAAAATTATAATTATAAAATAATTTAATTTTAGTTATGAAAAATGCAAAAAATTTAAAATGAAAGTTATATAATTTATGATTTAACCTTTTTTTTTTAAATTCAAAATTAATATTTTTTTTATAAAAACTTTCAAACTTTTATAAATATATTAAAAGTATATATTTGAAAATTTATGTTATATTATTAATTGTAATATTAAAATTATATAATTTTTTGGGTATTTATTTTATTAAAAAATATTATATTAAAATTTATTAATTTTCATTTAATATTTAATAGAGTTATTATTAATTATCTATATTAAATGTATATCGAAAATATCTTATTGCAATATATTGAAAATATTAAGGTATACCTAAAAAATGTAAGGTATAATATAGATATCAAAATTATTGTTATGGTAAATATATGAGATTTTTAAAATTTTGGTATATCGATATATACAAAATAGTATTTATAAGTTAAAATATATATAATATTTATAAGAAAATAATTAAATAGATATAATATTAATTTAATTATAAAAATATAATTTTTTTTAAATAATATTAAAATATAATTATACTAAAATATTATTTAGTATGTAATCTTAACCATCAGATTAAAAGTTTTTAAGTTAATATGTTTTTTAGGTATTAAAGTTATAATATTGATACCGTACCGAAATTAAGGTATATCGAAATCAAGTTAAGGTAAATGTATGAATTTTTTGTATACCGAAATTAAGGTATATCGAAATCAATGTGTGCCAAAATTAAGGTAAGGTATAAATATACATTTTTTGCATACCGAAATTTTCGATGAGGTATAAGATATGTATAAAATATTAAGGTATATCGTACGGTCCCACTTCTAATGGTAGACACTCAATTTTTATTTTTTATTTTATAATATATTTTTAATAAATTACTAGGCAATAAATAAATTTTCTAAATTGAAAAACGGGTGCTTAGTGTACGATTAAAATAAATAAATTTTTAGAGAAAATAATGTTTAGACTAAACAAAGAATTTGGTCTGTATTATAAAACTCAAAATATACGAATAAATGAATAACTTAGTGAATAAGTAGAATTTGAATAAATTTATTTATTTATTATTAATGTTATATTATTTGTTTGTTTTTTAATTATAAATATTTTGAAAAATAAACAGGGTGCAAGTACAGTCAGATCTACTGAGCAAGTCAACTAATTAAGCCCACAGTTTCTTCTGCTTTATTCCCGCAACAACGATTATATAAGTTTTTTTTTTTTTTTTAAAAAAACGTAAATATTATATTGAATTGCTATTTTAATTATATATAAAGATATGTGAAATTAATATAATATAATATTAGTATTATCACAATTTAAAATATATTTATAATATATCTTATAATATAATATAATATATTATATTATATTCTAAACATATTCTTTTAAACTCACTGTACAACAACAATAATCAGCTTGTCATTCTTAATCTCATTTTTTTTATTTTTTTCTCTTTTGTGCTCAATTCATTGACTATCCACCCAAAAAGCAGCTCTTCTTCGATTCAGGCCAACCAAAATTAACAACAAAACCAAATTCAACTCTCTATTCTCAATAATAATCAAAACTAAGACCAATCAAACTAAGTTTCACAAACAATAGGGAAAAACCAAACTAAATTCAACTTCTTGTTCTCAACAAAACAACCAAAACCAATCAAACCAAACTTCACAAACATAGGAAAAATCAAACCAAATTCAACTCCCTATTCTCAACAACAACAACAAAATCAAGACCAATCAAACCAATCTTCAAAAATTCACTTTCGATTTCCTCTCCTCCAAGACTAATTATAAAGTTTGCGTTCTTCTAAACCATCTAATTCAACCAAATCAACTTTCGATTTGTCCAAGTTACACTCATAACTCAAGAACAAAAACAACCTTATATACCATTTCCACCAAGCTACTAAAAACCACAATCCAACTAGACAAAAACAGATAGTCATCCCAAAGAAAGTAATGGCTGAACTCGATAGAATCATTAGAGACTACATATGGGGAACACAAGGCAGAGGAGGAAAAAAAGTCAAATGGGAGGATGTTTGCACTCCCATAGAAGAAGGAAGACTAAGAATAAAAAGTTGTGTTGAATGGAACAAAGCCCTCACCATCAAGAGTTTATGGGAGTTGGAGGAAAAAGCGGATTCCCTATGGGTCAAATGGGTGCATACAAGATTTATGAAATAAGAGCAGAGTATATGGACACTAAGCATCAACGAAAGAATGGCATGGTCATTGAAGAAAATCCTAAAATTAAGAAAAGATGTCTTTCAAATGATGAAAACCACAATTAGAAATGGAAGAAGGGTACTATTCTGGCATGATCCTTGGCTGGATAATATTCCCATTATATTTAAAGAAGAAATGCAAGGAAACAGAGTTAGAAGAGAATACATCAAGTACTCATTTAGAGACGTCTATAAAGGTAGATGTGATTCACTTTTGAGGCGTATTCCAGAAGGTGATAGAATCCTAAACCTAATGAGGCAGAAGCAACTCAATGAAAGTAATGATGAAATAAGCTGGAAAACAAAAAGTAATGAGAAGTTTATTACAGGAAAGGCATGGGAAATGGTTATAACAAGAGGATAGGAGGTAGATTGACATAATGTGGTATGGTCTCCAAAATTATTCCTCGTTACCAATTTATTCTCTGGCTGGTATACAGAAAAATGTTGACAACAAAAGACAGACTTCGAAAATATATAAACATTCCTGATATCAACTGTGTCCTATGTTCGGGAGTTGAGGAAAGCATAAACCATTTATTTGGGGAATGCTCTTTTGTAATACAAATCTAGAGGATGTATGCTGCAAACATGAACATCATCAACTTTCCAAGAATATAAAAAATCAGTAAGTGCAAGAGTAAGCTTGTAAGATTGGTAACCGGTGATTCGTCCGTTGTCCTTGAGCATCTATTTGTAGTAGAAGGATACCAACGGTCAAATCTTCTTCATGGACACGTGGCAATCGTCCATTGGAAAGCCTCCCATAATATCATAAATCTACAGATTCTGAGCAACATGGATCGTGGCCGTACCGAACTGGTAGTGAGTCGAATATCCTTCTGAAATTGTCTTGTACTAGACAAATCGTTGGAAGGACATTTGCGTACGTGGCGTTCGTTCATTGGATATAATTACTAGACTGCATAAAAGTGAGTGGAGTAAAAGTAGTAGACAAGTAGTTGACCGTGGTTAGACGTATGCTAACTTCAAACGGTTGCTGAAGCGAGATATTAGACGTGCTCCATTAGATCAAGTCTAAGGGAGTTAGACGTCTACGTCTAACTGCGCGTTCCATTAGACCACCAAGTCTAATGGAGTTAGACGTCCTCGTCTAACTACGTATTCCATTAGACTATCAAGTCTAATGGAGTTAGACGTCAACGTCTAACTACGTTTCTCATTAGACTAACAAGTCTAATGGAGTTAAACTATAACGTCTAACTACGTATCACATTAGACTATCAAGTCTAATGGAGTTAGACGTCAACGTCTAACTACGTTTTCCATTAGACTACGAAGTCTAATGGAGTTAGACGTTCTCGTCTAATGGAGTTAGACGTTCTCGTCTAACTACGCATCCCATTAGACTACCACGTCTAATGGAGTTAGACTACAACGTCTAACTACGCATCACATTAGACTATCAAGTCTAATGGAGTTAGACGTCAACGTCTAACTACGTTTCCCATTAGACTACCAAGTCTAATGGAGTTAGACGTTCTCGTCTAACTACGCATCCCATTAGACTACCACGTCTAATTGAGTTAGACTACAACGTCTAACTACGCATCACATTAGACTATCAAGTCTAATGGAGTTAGACGTCAACGTCTAACTACGTTTCCCATTAGACTACCAAGTCTAATGGAGTTAGAGGTTCTCGTCTAACTACGCATCCCATTAGACTACCACATTTAATGGAGTTAGACAACAACGTCTAACTTCGCATCCCATTAGACTATCATGTCTAATGTAGTTAGACTACAACGTCTAACTTCACATCCCATTAGACTACCATGTCTAATGGAGTTAGACGTCAACGTCTAACTTCTCATCCCATTAGACTACCACGTCTAATGAAGTTAGATTTCAATGTCTAACTTTGCATCCCATTAGACTACCACGTCTAATGGAGTTAGACTTCAACGTCTAATGGAGTTAGACTTCAACGTCTAACTTCGTCTAATTAGTCTGCTTAGACCAAGTCTAAGTTAGCATAGTCTAATGCACCTGCACAAAATCAAATAGACAACTTAGCTTTATTCACAACTAAGTTTTAATCACAAATCATTAAAATAAGGCCGGCATAAAATACGCTTATTCTCTTAATTATTTTAGTCAAAATAACAACATAACTAATGAAAAACATTATTTTGAATAAATTTGTTTATTATTATTAGTGTTACATTTTGAAAAAGAAACAGGCAAATCCACTAGTAGAGCCTACTGAGCAAGTCAACAGATGTAGGACCCGAGCCTAGGCGAGAAGCCCATGCATGTTCCATTGTACACAAGTTCAAATTTTCATTTTTGCCAATTTTTCGTTTATTGAGTATTCACTGTTGATTTTCCTTTGAGTTGATTGATGGTTATGTTTGTGGTGCATGTATAAAAACATTTTATAAGCTCAATTCAAGTATTTTTTTTTTTTAATTTGAAAAACCCAATTTTCAAATTGAAACCCACTTTGGATACATTGTGTTCTTGGGCCCTGGTTTAAAGACAATGTCTCGAAAATAGTCCATATATGTTGTATAATATACTTGGATTTCATTCGGTACTAAAACGCTAGTTTAAAGAAAATTTTAAAAACTATGATTTTGTGTGGAAAAACAACCTCGAATTTGTTGATTTTTCTTTAAAATTTATGTTATGGATGTCAGGGCGAATCAGCCCATAAGGCTACCCAGTTGTAACTCAGGTGACCCAATATATTTGGTATATATATATAGCTTGAACTAGGTAGATTTTGCTTGTTTGTTTGATATTATAACGAGTATAGCCCGTTTTGATTTTGTGAATTTTTTAGTCTTGATAGATTACAACTCCTAGATACTCCCTTATATGGATGCATCTTTATTTATGAGTTAATGTTCTAGTAATGTTAGGGTTGATTTTGTGCAATTAGATATTGTTTTAGGGTAGAAATGATTTTTTCCTTATGTTGCCTATTTTTGACTGAGAAAATCAGTCACGGCCTGGTTTTTGAACGAGTATTGGATTCTCTAGCGTGGCTTCAGAGTTCCGACCGAGTGAGCGACCGAGGCTCATCATGCGTCCGACCGAGAGCTTCCCCAATGTTCGACATCTCCTGCTTGACCGTGGCTTTGTGCACATGACTGATGCCCCGACCAATGATCCTTAGACGATTAAATTAAAATCAAATAAATTGCATAAAATAAAATATAATATAGAGTTGATATCCTTCTAATGTGTCATTAGTCGAAATTATTTTAAATCAAATAAATTAAAAAGGGAAAACACTTATATTATTGAATATTGAGTTCAATTTATTTAAGAATTAAAATTAAACATTTCAAAATTTCAAACTATTAAACATTAATTTAATAAAATGAATTTACTAGAACCAACGCACATTATTTTCAATTATCTCATTTCTTTATTTCTTACTAACCTTTTTAATTAATAAAATATAACTTGTTTTTATTAATTAGGAAAAAAAATGAAGTGTACTAAACTCTAAGTTAATGAAATATTTCAGATCAAGTACATAACCTTTCATCAAACATTATGTGTATTAATTTATATCTAAATCAAATTATCATCGACTAAATCATAAAATGCATAATTAAACTAACAATAATATATAAAAGATTTATAATAAAAATTACTTATGAGTTCAATTATCCAAACAAATTAAAAAAGTGAATTAAATAAAAAAACTTAAATCTTTAAGTTGTTAAAATATTTATAATCAGAAATTCCTTATGAGCGCACCCAAATTGCTTCTATCTAAAGACAATTAGACTAAAAATGCTTAAAAAAAAGTTATGAAAATAGTATCAGGTTTCACTTTTTTTCTTCTTCTTTTAAGAGTTAAAGATATATTTTAATATATTCAACCTCTTACAATATTCTTAATATGAATTATATTGTTAACTTTAATCTTTATCACTTGATTTGTATTAGTATTGGTTCTCCTTTTATGTTAAGAAAAAGTTTGTACTATACTTTATCTGTAATTGATCGAACATTAATAAATATTTATTTATTTATTTATTTTATAATAGTTTTATTTTTATTTTTTATAATAATATTAAATTTTAATATATTATATACAAATATAATTTTATCTAAAAAGTTTTAAAAAGAACTATGGTATAACTGTCCAACAAAACCCAAAAAGAGAGGAATCTAACATGAGGAAAAAGTAATAGTTTATTACCCATTTCGATGATCTTGTGAAATTATGTTACATGGTTATGCTCATAATTGATTAAGTTTGTAAAATTAATTATTAATTTTATACAATAAAGTAGAAAAATATAAAGTCAAATGTAAAATAATAATCATTTGGAGGATTATCATTTCTTTGTTATTTCCTCGTTTTCTTACAACTTAAGGATATATTTTGTTTTCTTACAACAACATGATATTATTCAAGTTTCATAAGAGAACAAGACGTTATTTCAATAAAAAAATTACATAAGAAAGGAAAGACAACGACGAAATCAATAAATTTAAATGAAATCAGTTAGGTTCTTCGAGTTCGGAAGAAGACATTGATAATCTTTTGATAAAGTTTCTTAAATCAAGTCGGAAGAAATCGAAAAAATATATAGTGATGTTAGTAATGTTTCTAGTTCAGAAAATGAATTAGAGAAAACCTTATAACCTCACAAAAATAACAAGATTTAAATCATTTATATGACATGTTTTTAAATTTATAATATTTATTATTATTTTCTTATACAAGTTTTAAATATTTTTGTTATATGATTCATAAAAATGAGTATATCTTAAAATTGAAATATAATAATTCTTCTTTAATGAATTTAACATTTTAAAATAAAATTGAAAAAGATTTGACATAATTATTTATTTGAGAATTAGTAGGTAATTTGATTAATTTAATTTGTTTTTATTTTACAAAACTAATTTTAATTTTGAAGGAGTTGAAAATTAGTTTTAATAAAAATATAAGAACTTCAAATTTAAAATTTATTATTATGTTGCTTTAGAATTTTTAATATAATATTTTTAGAATGATTATACTATAAATATTAATATAGAGAAAATTAAGTTAACTAAAATTTTCAAAAATAATTATATAGTTATTTAAAAAACCATTATATTATTTTTATATATTATAAGGATTTACTTAAATATTATATAAATCTTTCATTTTTAATAAATGAAAATTTAAATATATTAGATATTATCTAAACTTATTTTTATAAGTTAAATATATTAATTATTTTATAAAATGTTCAAAATTTGAATATGTTATATATTTACTAAATGTATTTATTTATTTTAATTTTAACATTTCTAAAAAATATTTTCATATAAATAAAATTAACTCAAAAAAATAATTTTAAAAAATAAAATATATTAAAAAAATTTAATATTTCATTTACAAAATATGTAAATTAAAATAACTATTAATTAATTAATTTGTTCTAATTATAAAAACATATTAATTATTATGTTAAAAATTATTTTATTATATTATTATTTTTTCAGTTAATTAATTATATAAATTATTTAAAATAATATATAGTTAATTTATATAATTTTAATTGTTTTTATTAATTTAAAATTTACAAAAAAAACATAACTAATACAAAAAAATAATAAATATATTTATATAATTAAAACATTGATTATTTCTTAATTTAATATATATATATATACTTTTTAATTTAAATTATATATATATATATATATTTAAAATAAAATTTTATTTTATAGTTTTTATTATTAAATATCTTTATATTTTAATTAAATTATATATTATTTTAATTTAAAAATAATATTTATAAAAGTATTATAAAGTTTTATAAATTTTATTTAATTATCAATATAATATTAATTTTTTATTATATTTTAACCTATTTAATATTATAAAATATTAATTTCTTTCATTTTTATTACTTTTTAATCTATTTATTTTTTTTATATAAATTTTGTTATATATTTAGTTTTATTGAAATTTAAGATATAATAATAATTTAAAATATATTTTATTATTAATTTATTATATACACTTTTATAATTAAAACTTTAATTAATTATCAAAATATTGTTTTGAAATTTAAAAAATATATATAAATAATAAATTATCTAATTTTTTTATAAATATTTCAATATAAATAATATTAATAATTGAAAAAAAAACTTAAATATATTTTCATATCATATTAGTTTTGTCTGGACAGTAAAAAACAAATTATTATCGGAATATTAATTATTATAATAAAAACAATAAAATTAAAAAATAAATAAAAAGATTTATATTATAAAATTTATAAATATTTAGTTAATTAAAATTTTATAAATATGATTTAGAATATATAATATATATTTTGAAGAAAAAAATAATAATAAAAATTTATATATTTAATAAAGATAATTATAATAGGTAATACATTTTATAATTAAATATAAATATTTAATTATCTTATATTTTTTCTAATAATTAGAAATTTATTAATAATAAAAATATAATCATAATAAAATATATACGTTTTAAATTAACTTTAATAAAAATGTATATAATTTGATTTATTTAAAATAATTATATTTTTTATATTAGATTAAAATTATTAGATTAACCAATTTTCTAATAAAATTATATTATTGATTTATTTTTTTAAAAATATTTTATAATATAAAATGAATAAATATGAATAATAATACTTTAAATAATTTTAAATATATTTTTGATTAAGTAAAATTTTAAAATTTATAATTAAGATACAAAAAATGTTATTACATGTAAAAAGTTATTAAATAGTCAAATAAATTTTAATATATTTTTAAATTTATACAAAATATTATAAAAAGCATTATTTTCTATTTAAAATAAAAATAAAGTTAACACATAAATTATATAATTTGTTACTATGTGTTTAATTTTTTTTATATATAATATATAAATATATGGTTATAAATATAAATTAATTTATATTTCAAGCTTATTAATAATTAATAATATAAATAATCATATATTTATAAGATAAAAATATAAATATCAAAATTTTATTTTAAAATATAAACTATAAACTATATATTTATATTTTTAATATAAATATTATAATAAATAAATATTAATTAAATACAAATTTTATAATAAGTTATAAAACTAAAAAATTCAAGAAAAATTTCAAGAAAAATGATGATGTAAAAAATCTAAAATAATTAAAAGAGTATATAATATTATAGTAAAATATATAAATTTTTAATTAATATTAATAAAGAGTGTATATAATATAATTAAACTAAATTTTTTTAATATAAATTTATAATTTATAAATTAAATAAAATATTATAATAAATAATAATAATAATAATAATTTAGTTATAAATAAAAAAATAATTATTAAAAAATAATTATTTTAGATAATTTACAACATTTAATAATAATAATAATAATAAGATAATTTGTAGAAAAATAAATTTTAAATTTACAATTAAATGTTATTAATAAATAATTTTAAAATAATTAAAAATTAATGATTCATTAATTTTAAGTTTTATTTAAAATTAGAAAATAGACATATTTTTTTATTATTTTAAACATAATTGTAAATCTTTATTTATAATGTATATATTAATTATAATTAAATAAATTTAATTGACGCGGAAATTTTTTAAATACATAATTTTATATTATTATTAAAAAATTGAATATTTATTTAATGATTTAATTAAATATAAAATATATAAACAAAATAAAAATATGAATATATTTTTTTTATATGTTACAAGAATTTAGTGAAGTATATAATATATAAAAACTCTAATTGTAAGTATAGTTTGTAATAACTAGTGCTATGCAAAAAAACCAGTAACCCAACCGAACCAATAGTTAACCAGTTTCATTTTAACGGTTTATTGGTTAATCGGTTCTAGCGGTTCTGGTTAATCGGTTTTTTACCGGTTAAACGGTTCGTTTTTGGTTTCCTTATTTTTCTAACGGTTTAACCGTTAAACCGGTAATAATTTAATTATATATTTTTATATTTTATAATTTGTATTAGTTATTTTATAAATAATTTTTATAGAATAATTTTTAAAAAATATTATAATCTATATAAAATTTTACAAAAATAAATTAAAAATAAATTGAAATAATTTTATTAAAATATGTAAAATTATTTTTAAGAATTGTAAATTAACAAAATCAAAATAGTTAAGCAAATTAAAATTTGATGTCTTCAAAATTAACCTTCACTTTATGTTTTAACTTTCTCTTCAACACGTCCAATACGGAAACACATAAAATCAAAGTTATAAATTATAATTTACCGATTTTACTTCCCGTTCTATCGGTTAAGAAGGGGATTCTATCATATTCGCTTATACTTGATTGATCAAACACTAATCGTCACAATGAATTTGAATTTTTTCAAGGAACATATAAAAACATAACAGAATAACTATAAAATATATTATATTGTTACAATAAAATTATATTTATAACATATTCCTAAATATATCAATAAAATATATTATTATAATATAATATATTTATATTATATTATAATAATAATAATATAATATATTATAATAGAGACAAAAAAGATGGAGAATAGTATAATAGGAAAGTACAAACAATAATTTAAAAAATATAAATTTATTACTTAATTAAAAAAAATTGAATTATCGGTTCCTGATTAAACCCGGTTAACTAGCCAGAACCGTCCAAAACCGGTAGAACCAGAACCGGTAAAACCGATACTATTAACGGCCGGTTAACCGGTTTGTAAAATAAAAGCCAAAACCGGTAATAACCGGAACCGTTTAACCGACCGGTTGAACACCCATAGTAATAACGTTAATAATTTATTTTGAGGATATTTTTAAAATATTTAGTTTTTTGTTTGAAATATTATATGATTCATTTTTTTCAAATAAATAATTATATTTATATGATAAAAAAAAATGTAATGACAGTTTTTATTTTATATATATTTTCCAATTATCTATATTTCTTAGGATTTTATTTTGATGTGTTTATACATTTCAAATAATACATAAATATTAATTAAAACAAGTCTTTAATTTATATATTTTCAGTGATTTTTTAATACACTAATATATATATATATATATATAAAAGTTAAATATTTTACTTATATATTAATTTTATATATGAAGTTAGATGAAAGTATCACATTTATTAATTAAGTGTTAAATCATATTTATGTATAGAAACTTAATAATTTGTGTAATATACTATTAATATAAATCAATGTTAATTCTCTCCAATAACTCAAACTTCGTTAATATAAAATATTTTATTATATATATTTAATATTTTAATTTAGTTAATTATTTATTTATAAAATAAAATGTAATAAAATAATTTGAATTGTTAAAATTAAGATAAATTTTAAATAATAATTTTATTTTTAATATTTTAATAAAATAAAGAATTATAATTTAAATCTAAATCTACTTATAATATATTTTATTTAATAATTATTTAAATATTTATTAAATAAATATCAAAATAATAACAATTTAAAATAAAATATTTTTAGACATTTATAATATTTTAAATTATTCAATTGAACAATTTATAATAAATTCTGGATTGATCCGAGTTCTTATTCGTCATATAAATTAGATTATGTGACGTGATCATAACTGATCAAGTTCTTAAGATCTTAGGACACATTATAATTATAGTTCCATGAACACAATTCAAAACAAAAAAGGTAAGGATTTGTATCTCCCAAATCAGAAAACAATATGTAAAATCACAAGAAAGAAGAATACAAGAACACACAGATTTATAGTGTTTCACTTAAATTGAGCTAAATCCACTTCAGCCACTACCAGATTTCACTATAAAAAAAAGAAATACAGAGTTTTTGTCACACACTTTATCTCTCTAAAATTTTGTTTTTTATATGTAAATCCTTAATAATCTCATATTTATAGAGTAAACATTCAGGTAATAAACCTAAATAATTTTGGTCAGGCCCAAGCCCAAAACTAAAAATAAACCCAATAAACTATAATTAACAATGTAGAGTTTATTATAAGTGTAGGCTTCATAACTCAACAATCTCCCACTTGGAGACTAACTTCATCATCTCTCGATCGGTAGTGGCTTTCCATTCGGTGTCTTAACAAAGAAGACCAACTGAAGTTGCACACAACTTTAGTTTCTCATTTGTCACAGCTTTCGTCAACATATCAACTGGATTCTCACTCCCGGGAATCTTCTCAAGAGCTAATATTCCATATTCTAAATCTGACCGGATGAAATGATAACGAACCTGTATATGCTTCGTCCTGCCATGATAAACATGATTCTTTGCCAAATGAATGGCACTCTGACTATCGCATCGCAACACACTTCCCTCGTAGTCTTGACCCAATTCTCGCAAAAAGGGTTGTAACCACATCATTTCCTTAGTAGTTTCTGTCACAACAACATACTCTGCCTCACAACTAGAAAGAGCAACAATCTTCTACAATTTTGAAACCCAACTGATTGCAGTACCTCCCAGAGTATAAATATACCTTGTTGTGCTCTTCCTACTATCAACATCACCACCATTGTCAGCATCAACATATCCTTCCAAACTCATATTAGACTTTCGAAAATACAAAGCGAGACCCGTACTTCCTCTTAAGTATCGTAGTATCCACTTTACTGCTTCCCAATGTTGTCTACCTGGATTGCTCATGAATCTGCTAACAACTCCCACTCCCACTGCATGTGCTATGTCTGGTCTAGTGCAAACCATCGCATACATAATACAACCAATGACAGAGGCATACAGAACAATTACCATGTAATTTTCTCCTCCTCTGTTGAAGGCGACTGATCTTTAGATAGTCTGAAGTGACTAGCTAAGGGGGTAGTAACTGGTTTTGCATCATACAAGTTGAACCTGCTAAGAACTTTCTTCACATATTCTTCTTGTGAAATTTTGAGAACTTCTTCATCCCTGAAAATTCTCATCCCAAGGATTTGTTTAGCAGCACCCAAATCCTTCATTGCAAACTTTTCAGACAACTCTTTCTTGAGCTTGTTAATCTCATACAAGCTTGCTCCAGCAATCAACATGTCATCAACATAGAGAAGAAGAATAATGTACGATTTATCAAACCTCTTGATATAGCAGCAATGATCAATTTCACACCTCAAAAAATTGTTATTTTTCATGAAGCTATCGAACTTCTTGTACCATTGCCTTGGAGCCTGTTTCAAACCATACAGACTTTTCTGAAGCTTACACACAAGCTCATCTTTTCCTTTGATTTCAAATCCTTCTGTTTGTCGCATATAAATCTCTTAATCTAAATCACCATGAAGAAAAGCAGTTTTGACATTCGTTTGTTGAAGATGAAGATCTTCTTTCACAACCAAACTCAAAATAGTTCTGATTGTCATCAATTTAACTACTAGAGAGAAGATTTCATTGTAGTCAATACCTTATTTCTGTTGAAATCCTTTCACAACCAACCTTGCCTTGTACCTCATGGTTTTATCATGTTCTTCTTTAATCTTGAAAATCCATTTGTTGTGAAGTGCTTTCTTTCCCTTTGGCAGCTCAGTGAGCTCCCAAGTCTGATTCAACGTCAAAGAGTCCATCTCATCTTTCATCGCAGACTCCCACTTAACTGATTCATCAGATTTTATTGCTTCCTCAAAGCATTCAGGTTCACCTCTATCTGTCAACAAGATATAGTTCAGAGATGGAGACCACCTCTCAACTGGTTTTCGATTCCTTGACGATCTTCTCAACTGTATAACCGGTGCTTGCTGATTTACCTATAGGGCCACATTCTCAACAATTTCATCTTCAACAACACATTGTTCTTCTTCGACAGTCGGTATATATTCAGCTGAAAAATCTCTCAAATCGACTGTACTAGTCTCTTCCAACTTGGAATCACCATCTGATGTCTTCCCAACACAATCTTTGTAGAGAACCTGTTCATTGAAGATAACATTTCTATTACGAATGATCTTTCGATTTTGATTATCCCAGAAACAATAACCAAACTCGATATCACCATAACCAATGAAAAAATATTTATTAGACTTTGGATCAAGTTTTCTCCTATCACATTCATTAATATGAACATATGATAAACAACCAAACACTTTCAAATAAGAAAGGTTTACCTTTTTATTGCTCCAAGCTTCTTCATGAATTCTGAATTCTAGAGGAACAGAGGGTCCCCTGTTTATCAAATAGGCAACAGTTATAATAGCTTCTGCCCAGAAAGTTTTAGGCAGCCCTGCATGCAATCTCATGCTTTTAGCACGCTAGTTCAATGTTCAATTCATTCGTTCAACTACTCCATTCTCTTGAGGCGTTTGGGGAAAAGTCTTCACCATACCGATCCCATTCACAACATAATACTCTTTGAAATCTGAATTGATATATTCACCTCCGTTGTCGGATCTCAAGCACTTAACTTTCTGATTTGTTTTATTTTCAACCAAAGCCTTCCATTTCTTGAAAATAGCAAATACTTCAGACTTGTGCTTCATAAAATATACCCATACCTTTCTCGTCGAATCATCTATAAATGTCACGTAGTATTGTGATCCGCCAATCGAAGAAACATGTGCAGGTCCCCACACATCAGTGTGTACCAACTCTAGCCTTTCTTTCTTGAGCTCCTTCCCAATTTTTAAGAAACTCACCCATTTCTGTTTTCCAAGAATGCAAGTTTCACATAACTGATGTTCAACAGACTTCAGTTCTGTAATCTGTCCATTTTTCAAAAGAATTTTCATCCCTTTTTCGCTCATATGGCCCAACCTGCAATGCCACAGTTCACTGTTCTTCGAGTCATCAACTACAACAACAACTGATTCTCTGCAAGTTGAAGTCGTATATAACGTTCCAGTTTTGTGACCTCGAGCAACAACTATTGCTCCTTTAGTCACCTTCCACGCACCATTTCCACAACTAAAATTGTGACCTTCTTCATCAAGTTGTGTAACAGAGATCAAATTGCGCATTAAACCTGGAATGTGTCTCACCTTATTAATCTTCCAAACAAAATCATTTGCCATCTTCAATTTGATGTCACCCATGCCAACAATATCTAGTGGCTCACCATCTGCGAGATAAACTTTCCCACAGTTTCCAGCCACATAATTCTCCATTAATTCTTTGTGGGTAGTGGTGTGGAAAGACGTTCCTGAGTCCAAAACCCATGAATCTATCGGGCTATCAACAGACAGAAGTAACGCATCAGTGACAGATTCTGTAACAACGTTGGCTGCATCATTTTTATCATCACCATTTTTCTTCGGTGATTTGTAGTTCCTCTTTAAATGACCCTGTTTACCACAATTCCAGCACTCAAATGTCCTCCCAGATTTGGACTGACTCCTCTTGCTCCTTGACATAGATCTGCTCTTACCTCGGTTGAAATTTCTATCATTACCTCTTTCCCTGTTTTCCACATTCAGAGCAGAACCTTTGAATGTTTCACCAGAATCAATTTTACGAACCTCTTCAGCAAGAATACAATCTCTAACTTCAAAAAATTTTAGTTTAGCATTTCCAACTAAATTATTAATTGCTGCCCTTATAGGTTCCCAACTATTTGGTAAAGATGCTAACAAAATCAAGGGACTAACTTCATCCCCCAAATCAATCTCAACAGATAGAAATTGATTCACAATTGTATTGAATTCATTCAAATGAGTAGTGACAGAAGTACCATCAATCATTCTTAAGTAAAAGAGTCTTTTCATTACGTGTACCTTATTGTTAGCATATGGTTTCTCATACATATCAGAAAGAGCTTTCGTCAGACCCATGGTGGTCTTCTCTTTTGCTACATTGTGAGCAACCGTCTTGGCTAGCTTTAATCGGACAACTCCCAAAACATGTCTATCAAGGAGTTTCCATTCAGCTTCATCCATCTTCTCTGGTTTCTCACTCAATGGAACATGAAGCTTCTTTCCATAGAGATAATCTTCAATCTGCATTCTCCAGAAGGCATAATCTGTCCTATCAAATCTTCCAATCCCATGTCCTATACTGTTCTCACTTGCCATTATTTCCAATGCTCAGATCTAGCCTAGCTGCTCTGATACCAGTTGTTAGGATTTGTATCTCCCAAATCCGATCTGCTTGAAAATAATCTGTAAAAAATACAAGAAAGAAGAACACAAGAACACACAGATTTATAGTGGTTCACTCAAATTGAGCTACATTCACTTCATCCACTACCAGATTTCACTATGAAGAAGAAGGAATACAGAGTTTTTGCCTCACACTTTATCTCTCTAAAATTCTGTCTTTTTTTTATGTAAACCCTTAATAATCACATATTTATAGGGTAAACATTCAGGTAATAAACCTAAATAATTTTGGTCAGGCCCAAGCCCAAAACAAAAAAAAAACCCAATAAACTCTAATTAACAATATAAAGTTTATTATAAGTGTAGACTCCATAACTCAACAAGAGATTCCCCACATTCATTGCATTTATATCAAGATTGAGCACCAAACTATTTGGAAACAATCAATCATGAATGACCTAAACGAAAGGGAACAAAACACGTAGTTTTTGGATTATCAAACTCTTTTTTTAACAAATCCAAAGGTAGGTGATTTGATTGCTTTTTCCCATTCTTTTTCATGGTCTTTTTTTCCGGTCTTTATTATCACTTTCTATTCATCAGAGTGAGATGTACTAGCTAAAGCTTACTGGTATACATTGATAATTGTAGGGTGACCAATTCATGGCAATATATTTGTGTGTCATTGTATCATATAAGTTGAAATACCTCGATTTTGATTGCTTTGAGGTAGGAAGAAGTTGTAAACCAAATCATAACTAATATTAGCCTAAATAACAAAACATCTCATTTGAAGTATTTTAACAATTACATCATACAATGTGCTTATTGAAATAATTTTATAATTTAATTTAATGTGCAATAACTAATTTTGGATATTATAATTATTGGAGATAATTTTTTTTTTGGAAAACGGTCAAAACCATTTCATTAAAATCTCAAAAGTGGGAGAGTCAGAAATCAAAACTAGACAAACCCTAGCTATAATTAAGGATGACAATCAAAATAATCTAAAAAAACTGATTAATAACATTCATACATTCTAATAAAACAGAGATTATAAAAAGAAAATACTACATTCAAACTTAACAATCCTAGCCTGAGATTTTCGCATTCCATCTATTTTTATTGAGACTTTCTTCCCCTTCCTCTAACGATAAAAGGAGATTTGATTGAAGTGGATGATGAGTATTTTTCTTTCTCATTTTGAATTCTCTTTGTGCGAGCCCGTTCTGATTTGATAGAAAGAATTGTTTTTGAGAATTTCAGGGCTTTTAACTTTGTTATCTTTAACTTGAATTTCTGTATTCTTGTCTTCTTTATCTTCAGCTTCAAACTCCACATCGGTTTTGGAATCTTCTTTATCGGCTTTAAAATTCTCTGTTTCAGTTTTGAAATTCTGGGTGTTTTCCTTTTGAGTTTCCTCACAACAACTTGAGGTTCATCTTCCATTTTCATCATAATCCTTTGCATTAAGGAAATTTTTTTCCCTCTTCACCTTGATTTCCTTTACTTTCTTTCATTCACTGATTTTCTTTTTTCAAGAATCTTTTTGCTTTCTTCTACAAATGTTTGATCTTTGAGTTTAGCATTTTCTATTTCTTTCTTTTTCTTTACTGTTTCCTGACTTTTCTGATTTTCTTCTTTAGCTTTATCACATTTATTGTGCAAGAAAGTGTTACAGAAAGCACACCATTTTAGTTTCTATTCATAAGAGATCTCCATGACATGGTGCTTTCCTTTCCTGTCAACAACTGTCATTTTCATTGGCAGGACACTCCTAAGATGTACTTCAATGCTAATTCTAGCAAAGGACAAGTGCTCTCCTCCTCCAGTTATTGGGTCCATATATAATGGTTTCCCAATTGTACATGCAAAATGACTAATTACTTTAGAATTGTACATTTGGGCTGAAATGTTCTAGAGTTTGAACCAAATCTGGACAGTTTCCTTTGTTCTGCTTTGTAGATTCATCTCTTCTGAACACTTTTCAAACTTTATGCAATTTGATCATATGTAAGAATGCCATTTCTCCAATATTTCTTTCAAATGTGAGCCCTTTTTGAACTTCAGTAAGTAGAGGTCATGTATGTTTGCATAAACTTTTTCAAACCTATTTTTTCCCTATTGTTTAATTATAGCCTCTTTGGTAGTTGGGAATGATACTCTGTTTTTCATAATTAAGTTTCCAACCACCACAAACTCCCAGTCTTCAATACATTTTTCTCTACTTTAGAAGAAAGTTTGAATTCAAAAGGAGAGTTGGGTACTTCTACATTGTTTGGATATCCCCCAAGTAGATTTTTACTTTGTAGGCATGGTCTTCAGATTTCTTTTCTATGTCTTGATTTTGGGAGCCTTCTTCAGCTCCTTCATTGCATCAACTATTTAACTATCTCCTCATATTCTGTTTTTTTCAGTAAATTCCAGTATTAGAGATAATGAATATTGAGTTGGACTGTTATTTACTGAGCTTTCTCTTTACTGATTGTGATTTCTCCCTTCTTAGCATGAATTAGGAGTTTGGTAATCTTGTTTTTAAGATAAAAATGTTGGATCTTTCATTATAACCAACTTTCCAAATTCCTTTTTTCCCCTGTTTTTCTGTTGCATTTACTTCAGATATTTTTAATAGCAATTGGTTCCTTACCTTTGCTGCATTCCTATTTTCTTGGATAATTTCTTCCGCGATCCTATCAATTTTCTTTTCAGCTACCTCCCTTAAACCTCTCATTACAAATTCTTTAATTTCCTTATACTTATTGCTTTTCTTTCTTCCCATTTTAATGAAAAACTTAACAAAGCAACAAAGCAATTACAAAGAAGATATTTATTTGAGATAATTTAATCTAACTATTTTCGGAGTAGTAGTGATTTGAAAAAGTCAACTATGGTAAAACTTAATCTATTAAAAGAAAAACATAAATAATTATGAATATATTTGATATTATTAATAATAAATAATGTTATTTATTTTTGAAATTAAATAATATATAATTAAAATGATTTTATTATAGAATTAAAATTTTAAAAGAATATTATTTATAATTTATATAATTAAATAGTTTAATTGTGGTGGAAAGACATTGAAGAATATATTATTTATTTATTTATAAAATAAAATAATATAGAATTAAAAATTAATTAAAGAATGAGTTATAATATTTTATATATTTTTTCCTTAAATATATAATAGCCAATTATATAATAAATAGTCAAAAATCCAGTTAACCAAAAAAAATAGAAATTTAACTTTTTGAAGTTACACACAAAAAGAAAATAAAAACCAGTCATCTTTCTAACCAAGCAATATGCGAGATTTTCGTATATATCGATATCACCAGGTCTACTCAGTTCACGCATGAATAAGTATTCCTCTATGAACCCCCGTAATAATGATGTTATCAATTATCATATAAATTTTGAGACTGTTTGAAAAGTGATCTAAATTTTCGTTTAAAAGACCTTAAACTTCCATCCTTTAGTATAGAGTGAATTGTATAAATTGATAAGATCGACAAATTAATTGTTAATTTGAAACATGATGATTATATAGATAAAAATTAAAATAAGATTTTAATTTATTAAAAATATAAAACTTGATTTTAAATTAACTTTTTTTTCTTTTATATATATATATTTTTTATTATGATATACCGTTAGAATATAATTGTTAGAATTTATGAAAAATTTTAATGAATAGATAAAATTAAGTTCAAATAAATATATAAGTTAAATTGCTAAGTCATATCAAATATATTAATTGTTTTAAAAATAACATTAAGGTATTGTAGTACAGTGGTAAGCACTCCTGCTTGACACACAGGTGACTAGAGATTGAATCTCACCGGCTGTAAATAATTTTTAAAGTTAGCAAAATATTGAAATTTCCATGTAGACGAGATCAGCTCGACAGTGGATATCGGTTCGGTAGTCCAACTTCGGTTCTATGAAAGACGATGCAACCCGGTTCGGTAGTCCAACTTCGGTTCTATGAAAGACGATGCAACCGGTTCATAGTGAAGATCGGTCAACCGGCTTGTTTTCAGTATTCAATGAGCTCCGGTCATTTAAATGCCTTCAGCATTCTCAGCTCCAAATTAAGATTCCACTATGAGAAGTCTGGAAAAGCTGCTTTTATATGTCCAGACTGTTTTATTTCTATTTTGGTATAAGTCTGATGAAACCCTTTTTGGTAGCAGAGGTCTGCTGAAGAAAGTCAAATTGCCATTTTGGTAAAAGTCAACTTGAGCAGATACTTGTCTCATTAGTCCAGATAAACAAATCGGTAGAAGAAAAATATATCCTGCTGATCTGCTCCTTGGAAAGCATTAAATGCTAGGCTGTACATCTTGACCAACCAATAAGAATCAAGGATCAAAAGGCTCCCATGCACATATCCGTTGAGATTGAGAAATATGACTGTTGTCATATTTCTATTGTCTATGAATGTAGGTAAATCAAGACAAGCTTGGAAGAAACAACATTTCATTCGGACAACCGACTGCTGACGGAGACAACATATGAAGGGAACAAGAATGAAGTGGCTAACATCCTCACGAAGCCACTTCTCGAGTCTAAGTTTTCTTCCCTTAGAAATATTTTAGGATTGTTAGATTACAATAATTCCTAAACTAATTTAAATTATAAAACCCGTATGATTTTGAATATTTATTCTAAATAATCAAAAAATGAGAAATTGATAAGTAAAAATAGTTAATTAAGTAGTAGTATTAATTAACTATTTAAATATGCTAATTAACTTAAGCGGCCAACAATTACAAGTTCTGAATATTTAATGTAAATAATCAAAAAGAGAGAAATTGTTTGAATATAATTGTTAGAATTTATGAAAAGTTTTTAATAAATAGATAAAACTAAGTTCAAATAAATATATAAGTTAAACTGTTATGTCATATCAAGTATATTAATTATTTTGAAGATAACATCAATGTGTTGTAGTGCAGTGGTAAGAACTCTTGCTTATCACACAAGTGACCAAGGATCGAATCTCATCGGCTGCAAATAATATTTAAAGTTTTGTTATTTCAGGGAAGCTGAGCAAAATATCGAAATTTCCAGGTAGGCAAAATTGGTAAAACCGGTAGGCGAGATCGGCTCGGTAGTGGATATCGGTTCGGTAGTTTGACCGGTAGTCCGACTTCGATTCTATGAAAGACGATGCAACCGGTTCATAATGAAGATCGGTCAACCGGTATTTAATGGAGCATGGCCGGTTAATTAAATACTTCGGTATTAAATGAGAATTGTCTTTAGTATTAAATGAGCTCCGGTCATTTAATTTCCATCAATATTCAATGAGCTCCAGTCATTTAATTGCAATCAGCTCCGGTTATTAAATGCCTTCAGCATTCTCAGCTCCAAATTAAGATTCCACTATGAGAAGTCTGGAAAAGCTGCTTTTATATGTCCAGACTGTTTTATTTCTATTTTGGGTATAAGTCTGATGAAACCCTTTTTGGTAGTAGAGGTCTGCTGAAGAAAGTCAAATTGCCATTTTGGTAAAAGTCAACTTGGAGCAGATACTTGTCTCATTAGTCCAGATAAACAAATAGTAGAAGACAAATATATCCTACTGATCTGCTCTTTGGAATGCATTAAATGCTAGGCTGTACATCTTGACCAACCAATCAGAATTAAGGATCAAAAGGCTCTCATGCACATATCCGTTGAGATTGAGAAATATGACCATTGTCACATTTCACTACTTAAGGAGCTTAAAGAACAAGTGAACAAAGAGAGTTCTTTGATGATATATACATATAGAGAGAGAAATACAGTAATACAGTAACAACCGAATATATACAAGTTACAACCGAAAAGCTTCAAACTATCCTTATTCATATAATATCTAAGGCGTTGTAAAAGTGTGTCAAGTGTATTACAAGATCAATGTATTATGTGTGAGTAGTGAGCGTTGTAAGTCGACGTAAATAAGCCTCTGTTATTTAACATATTGTAAAGTGTGATTGAATATTCTTAGTGAATATCCTTCTCATTATTTGAGAAGAAGGGTGACGTATGAGAGTTTGCTCCGAATATTCATAAAATCCATTGTGTCCTTTGTTCTTTCTCCATTCCATTCATTCTTATCATCCGAACCGATCCTTCTCCATTTCATTCTTTCCTATTGCAGTCCAAGTTGTGTGTTGCTTCAACCTGAAACAAACATTTCCGCACTTGAACCCGGTTCAAGAGTTTGTGACGGTTTGCGTAAAATAGAGAACAATATTAATCTCTAACCGGATTAGTACCAACCGTTGAGTGTGTGTAAGCATTCTTCTTTAGCCGGACCCCGGTCCTCTATCGGCGATCCCGATCGTAACATATACTTTATAACATTTCGAATTTAGAATTAAAATGTATTTTATAGATGGAGATCTATGGAAGGTGGAGACTAATGAAGATGGGATCTTCAATTAACTTTGTGGCTATAATATGGCCTATAAATTTATCACATTATGAATGTTTAATTTTAAAGTTTTAAATGATTTATTTATTTTATTTATTCATGTATAAATAAAGTTTTAAATGATTTATTTATTTTATTTATTCACATATAAATAAACAATTAAAACTCTAGGTTCTTAAAAAATTGGGGCAATGCCTTTCGTGTCATAACCCATTAGTTTACGATCTTTGGTTGATGGGTTTCGCAAAAGTGAACGTGTCCTTCCTCAATCATATGCTCGTGAGGGTGAATCTTTACTGGGTTCATAAACCTTGACATAGTTTTACCCAACAAGAGACCAAAATGCAAAATTTTGGATCTTAAGGCAATTGGATGAATCCGACATTGGAGGTAGATCATCAACCAAGCATTATAAGAAGTTATAATTAGTAAATGTTACTTACCTTAAACACACCAGACCTAAGATAGTGCAAAAATATGTTAGTGCTTGTCTATATTAGAGATCTTGAAACTATTTCATTCACATGGAAGAATAAATAGAATAAAATGTGCATTAACTTATTTTAAAATTGTTTAATTATAAATATTTTCAAAATTTTCAAAAATAAACTGATATGGATGTCATTTAAATTTTGTAAAATATTATTATAAATTTTAAATTCTCTTTGCGCTCAGTTGTTAAGAAAAAAAGCTCCAAAGCATGATTATAAATGTTGAGGGTAATATTACGGAATAAAGAAAATAAGACTATGATTTCCACTACAAATATTTATGTTATTGAGATTATAACAACGTTCTTACATTAGATATTGGTCACACTTGGATATTAGATATTGTATGTGGTGCTTATATTATTTCATATGTGCATGAACTAAGAAATAAAAGTCAAGTAAAGAAATGAATATAGACATGCGTGTTGAACTAAGCAACTGTTGTTGTATTTACCGTAGGAGATTTAAACTATCTTTATCTTATGTTTTAGTATAGATCTAAATAATTGTTATTACGTTATTTGTATTACCAAAAACTTTACTTCGGTTTTCGTATAATTATTTAGTAAGTTTTAAATTTATCATTAAAAATGGAAATAGTTCTATTTTTTAAGAATAATATTTTTCTTTGCAAATGCTCCAATGAATAATGGACTTTTGTATTGGATTTAAATATAAAATTATATAACATAAATAGTAAATTAAATAGTAAATGCAAAAATTAAATGGTTTGAGTGAGGCCTACCTATGACATTGTTAACTATGTCATATTAGTACAAATCGCATGAAGAAGCTCCATAAAGATAAAGATGGACATATAAAAGACATGAACTATGAACCCATTGATACATGTGCATCATTTTTAATGGACAAAATTATAAGGTCACCTTTTAAAGGACGTTTGAAAGAAATACTAAACTACTACGTAATACATATTGATGTATACGAGCCAATGAAGATAAAAGCTAGATGTAGTTATAGATATTTCACCACATTTACTAATGATATGAATATATATGAGTATATAACATTATGTCACATAAATCAAAGTTCTTTCAAAAGTTTAAAGAAATGTAAAATGAAGTAAAGACTCGATGTTGCAAGAAAAAATAGCACTTCGATTTAATCATGGCAGTGAGTATTTGAGCATTGAATTTGATCATTGTATGAAAATTTTTGAGATAGTAACACAGTTATCTACCCGAGGAACACCACAGTTGAATGATGTGTCTAAAATGGAAAATAACTTTGTTAGACATGGTCTAATTAATGATGAGTTTTGCTAATCTTCCAAAATCCTTTCGAGGATACGCTTTCACTACCGCTATATTTACATTAACAAGACTTCGTCAAGAACTATAGACAAAACTTCAAATGAGATATGAATTAAAAATGTTCTAAGGTTGTCTTTTCTGAAAATATGAGGATGTGAAGTTTATATAAAACGTTTACAAATAGAGGATTTTGTCCAAAAAATCAGATACATATTTTTTTATAGAGTATCCAAGAAGAAGTTTTGAATATTATTTCTACAATCTAACTAAATAAGATGTGTTTGTTGCAATTGATAGTGTCTTTTTGGAAAATATTCCAACAAGTCAAGTGGAAGAAATATTATTCTTGAAATAGTTCAAGATGATGAAGAGTAACGAAATTAATAACAAGACATTTATATGTCAATGATGAGATGATTACGTATGTAGGCCTAGGGCCTCATATCATCCATGAGCCGGAAAAAAAAGATCTACAAACAATTGGGATAATATTCTGGATTTAGTTGTTGAACTCACTCGTAGATCGAAAAAGTCAAGGTACAACCAAGATATTATGATGATTTCGTCTTTAATATAAGTCTTAATATTCTTATTTTAGACATAATGATATTCTATCTATAAATAAAGTGTGATAGGTCCAGACTCCAATAAATGACATACAACTATTAGATCCTAAATGGATTCGATGTTTGAAAATCAAGTATGAGACTTGATAGATTTGTAAGATGGGGTAAAACCCATTGGAAGAAAATGAGTTTTCAAACTCACAACTGACTATGTTGAAAATATATATGTTTATAAGGCAATGATAGTTGCAGAAGGTTTTTGACAAATTAATGGTATAAACTATGAAGAGACATTTTCACTAGTTATCATTATTTGATCCATTAGGATAATTCTAGTTATTGTCACATATTATAAATATTAAATATGTCAAAATTGATTTTTTTAAATGATATTCTAAAGAATATGTGTACATGAAACAACATGAAGATTTTGAAGATTCAAATGATGCTAGAAATGTATGCAATCTTAAGTCTATTTATGGACTTAAGAAAGTATTAAGAAGTCGGAACTTTTGATTTGATAAAAATATCAAAGAGTTTTGATTTCATTAGATACAAAGAGGATTCATGTGTTTACAAAAAAATAGTGAGAGTAAGTTAGCATTATTAGTATGTGGATGAAATATTAAGGAATGACATTCTGATGTTAAATTATGTAAATGAATAACTAAAGAAATGTTATTCAATGAAAGACTTGGGAAAATACTGGTACATATTTGAATTAAAATTTATAGAGATGGATCCAAAAGGCTTCTTAGAATAAGTCAAAGAACTTATATTGATAAGATTTTTGATATAAAATTAAGATGCAAGATTCTAAGAATTGATTTTATCTATTTAACTTGGTTTATATTTCAACAAGATGCAATTTTCTAAAACATATATTGAGATTGAAATATGAACAATATTTTATATGCTTATGCTATAGTATCTATAATGTATGTCATGGTATATATATGTCCGGATGTTGCATATGTTTTTAACATTTGTAGCATATAACAATCAAATCTTGAAAAGGTACAGTGGAGGGCATCTAAGAATGTCATGAAGTACTTGAGAAGGATCAATAATAATTTCTTAATATATGGGGAGATTAAAATTTGATTCTACAAGGCTATACTGATACAAGCTTTCAAACTGACCAAGATAACTTTGAGTCTCAATATAATTATGTCTTCATTCTTAACGGATGAGTTTTTAGATGGAAGACTCAATAAAATTATGTCTTCATTCTTAACGGATGAGTTTTTAGATGGAAGAGCTCAAGACATGATATAACAGATTCAATAACAAATGATAAGTACATTGTTTCTAGTATAGAAACAATGGTGGTCATTTGAATGAGTAAGTTCTTAGATAAAATTGGTGCTGTTCCTAGCATTTCAGTATCTATAACACACATTGTGACAGCAATGATGTCATAGCCCAAACAAAGTAACAAGTTCGAACTCCAAATCTAGACACGTTATGAGAAAGTATTACCTTAGTAAACGCATCATGACTTTGAGTGAAATAATATGTATAAGGTACATATGATGACAATATTAGATATCCATTGACAAAGTTTATGCTTAAGCCCAAATGTGAGAGTCACACTAAGGCTTAAGGTCTCAAGCACATTGAAGAATGCGTTTAAGATTGCTTTTATATTTATACGTGTTGGACACTAGTCTTATGTTTGAATCGATGATTTTATAATATTTTATCCTTATTTATTATCCATTTGATCAATATTAAATAATATGTTCAAATAATTCATTATTAACAAATGGGATCAACTTAAGTGTTATGATGAATGAAACCCCATTAAGTGAATTTAAATTTTTAATAATTAAAAGTCTATCATTCGAAATTATCAAATTAACATAAATGATTTATAAGTGATTATATTGTAAGTTGATTGACATCGCAATGTTTCATGGGGTATAGGGACATTGAGATGTCTAGTCACTTACATATATGTGTATGAATGATAAATGTAAGACTGACCTACATTAATACTCTCACTTGAAAAGAGATTTTGGAGTTTTAAGTTAAACCATGATTAGTAGATTCTTCATACATGTGTATGTTGTGGTCTCACTTGATAATTGATATTCATTTGACATCATTAAATACTTTCCGTAAAAGAGAGTTATAAAAACAATAGCTTGGAGTTTCAAAAGCTAAGTGGGAGTCATAGTCATATAAGATTAGAGAAGTCTCATTGCTTCGTGTATATTGTGATACATTGAACATGAATAGTGTCTTGGTCACTTGAAGAGCGAGGACTGAAAATGCATGGCCATGCTCGGTTGAATTATTTGAATAATTTGTTTAATTGACATTTCAAACACATAATTCAAGAAATGTATTTTATGATAGAGATGAATGTCATCATATTATCAAATAAGACATTAAGAGACAAAAATATCGTATACTACACACTTGTTTAAGGACAAGTGAAAAGATTGAATTATGTCCTTCAATTTACAGTAGAAACTCTTTAAATTAATATTTGGTAAATTAATAAATTCTCAAAAATCATAAATTTGTCCGGTCCCGACATAGGCCAATATAAAAAATTGATAAAATTATAAGATAATAATTTTTTGAGTAATCCATTTATAATTTTTGGTCCCAAGAAAATCATAAATTAATAATTCATAGAAATTGAAAACATATATATTACACTTTATTGAAATATGATTCAATAGTTGTCTAATTTTCTTTAAAGTTCAAGTCTATTTAAAGCTCATCTCTAACTTTTCTTATTGCATACAATAACTCAGGTGTTGTATTTTTATATTGTATCGTAAAGTTGTGAAGAGTGTTCGACGCTATAAGTGCTTTCTTTCGCGTAATAGACTCCAAAGACACTGTATCATCTTCACTGTCATCCTCTGCATTGTTCTCAATGACAGTATCCACAATATCTTCTAAACTCTAAATCTATGAACATGCTTCATTTTCACCCGAGTAGTTCATTAGATTATCAATATCCATCTTATTACGATAGCCATATTGATTGATTATAGTCTCGAGGTATTGAGTTTCTTCATCAAAAGTGGATTCATCAAAATTTCTTGCAACGTCACTAGCTGAATGAATTTTACAGTGTCAAACAATTCAAACAATTCGCTATTGTTTCTTTTCGAACATATATCGTCCAAGTTGGGATTGCCAAATTGATAACATCAAGAACATTTATATTCCCTTGATCATATTGTCCCACCTCATAACCTTCCAATATTTTATGGTAAAACCTTCTACGATAAAGCATCTTGAAAGCTCTAATTATCCCAACATTGCAATGTTAAATCTTTGATGTCATGTTGGGTGGCAAGAAGAACAATTCAACGTTTCTTAGCCTTTCAATATTTCTTCTACCATGCATCATTTGGTCAAATGAATGAACAAATTCATCAAAAAGAACACTAGTCATCCATGCTCTTTTGTTAGCTCGATACTGACAAGACAATCCAAGCTATTCATGTTGACAATCTTAAAACAACGAGGCTTTGCATATTTCCCAATAATCCATAGAGGGATTTTTTCAGAGCCATCTTCATTGCAACAAATAACTACCGTCAACCTTTCTTTATCTTGTTTTCTTCCTTTAAGTTGTTTTATTTCTAGTGAATGATCAACTTGTAGCCTATAAAACATATTTCATAGGGAATTGATAAATTTTCTCCCAAATCAATACCATTTTTTTCTCCTTGACTTGTACATCAACAAACCCACTCTCACCAAAACGACGAAATGACTTTATGTCATGTCATTGCTTGAATTTCCCAAGCCATCCTATAGAGAAGTTAAAATCTGAATCATCATGAGGGTACACAAGTTTCATTGTATTTATTGCCTTCTGCAAAATTAATTCTCCTATGATATTCACACATTCGTGATGTTGGAGAAACCACTCATAAACAATATTCTCCATGTTATGATATTTTGTCGGTTTATGTCTTTTGATCTATGCTCTTTCCTTTTCTATTTTAGTAGAGAGATAGTGATCTGATTACTTAAGTGTGTTTGATATTGTTCATTGACTAACTTTCAACTGAAATTTTCCCTCAAGCCATCTCTACAAGTATTTTTGTGTGCTTGTAGGATTATCTCTCTTGTACTCACAAAACTCTTTACGTATTTGATCTAAAGTAGTTGATCTTGAAAAACCTTTTAGATGAGAAGCCATCTTATGAGATATGATTTGAATACTCTAATACATTCATGTAATTTATATATTGTATGCCAAACTTGCTTAATAATACATTCACATTTTTTACTCTTGTTTACATTTACAGTAGTACTTTAAAAGTCATTTAAAAGTCATTTAGTACTTCAAAAGTCATTAATAATGATAAGCTTGGAGTCCCAATATTCACTGCAACGTAATTCTAAGAGGCATAAACTACTTACCTTTTTGTTTGATATGTATAATTACTTATTATTTACGGATATAGGAATTATACGTTGAATAAGTTAAAAACTCTTTAAATTAATAATTATTAATTTATTGATAAATTAATAATTATTAATTAATCGATAAATTAATAACTCTCTAAATTAATAAATTTCTCCGATCCTGACATTATTAATATAAAGAGTTTATACAATGACTAATTTTGGATAAGACAATTATTGAAGATAATTTAATTCAATTATTTTAGGAATTATAATGATTTGTTAGAAGTCAACTATATTAATAGGATAAAAAACTATAACTATTATAATTGGATCATATGAGGTCACACACTAAGAGATGACCGATTAGATAAAATGAAATAATAATTAATTATAAATATATATTTGATATTATTAATAATAAATAATATTATTTGTTTATAAAATAAAATAATATATAATTAAAGTTGTTTAATTATAGAATTAAGATTAAAAAAATATAATTTATTTATGAAATAAATAATATATATAATTAAATAGTTTGATTATGGTGTTAAAATCTTTAAGAATATATTATTTATTTATTAAATAAAATAATATATAATTAAAAGTTAATTAAGGAATGAATTACACTATTTTGGATTTCTTTTCTTATATGATAAATTACATATGGAAAGTAATTAGGAGAGAAAAATAGAAATATAACTTTGAAGTTATTGAGAGGAAAAAAACATAAAACCATCCATTTTTTCAACCAAGTAATAGTGTTTTCTTCTCCTTAGTCCTTTCCTTTTGTCCTAGTAGACGAAGGCAAAGAGATATAACTGGACTCGTGGGAACTAACTACAAAAGCAACACATGGATTTCCAATATCCATCAATACCACTAGTCTTGATTCAGTTCACTGGATCAAATATTCCTTTATTAACTACAATACTAATGTTTTTATAATAACATACTCTTGAGATTAGATCTTATTAATTAGGTGTTTATATAATGATTTACATTTTCACTTAAAATTATGGAATAAACTTAAATTAAGAAATTTTGTTTTTTTGATGGTTAGTATTCCTAAAATAATATTAATGATTTTAAAGTTGAGTGGGATAACCAAGTGATTTGGGTGAGAGACCTATTTAATATGCATCATAATTTATTTTGGCATTTAAAGAAGTAAAAAATACTCTACCTATAAAGATTTGTAACAATAATAAGAAATAGTTTGCTCTCTTGTTACCAACAAATTGGTATCAGAACCATTGTGTGTGAGGTGAGCGTGAGAGAATCTATCAGCCTCAAAAGAGAACATCGTGGTGTGCGCTTGTCGAGAGAAAGATGAGCGATTTAGAGCTTTGTATGGCTAATCGAAGTTTTAGCCTTGTAGGGAAATTTCCAACAGTTAGTCCCCAATTGAGAGTGGACTAATCAACCTATAGTATTGTATTACTATGTTGGAAATCCCCAACTAGTCCTCAACTTCGGATGGACTAGTCGACCTCTAGTTTTGTACAACTATGTCATCATCAATAATGGTAGAACTACGTGAGACCTGATTCATCCAAAGAAAATAAAAGAATATATCAAGAACAAATGGAAAATACTTAGGCAACCTTTATACAGGCCTGGTCTCAATGAGCTCAGTAAGCTCAAGATGCTCAAACTCAAAATAAATGAACTATTTCTAGTTCTATCCCCACAGGGTCTTAGGACAGTGGGAACCCTGGTTCTTTCCACCAACTAGTGATAAAGGTTTTAGAAAACAAGTAAGGGCGAAAGTCAAAGGTATTTTCTTTATCAAACTACGATTGATCTCCCGAATCAAAACCCTAAGTTTCCAGAAAACTCATATCGATGGATATCCTTAATAAGCTTGTTCTCGTGCTATGCGATTATCTACAAAACTAACCCTCAAGGGAATGCTTTTGAAAAAGAAATGGAATAAGCCCCCAAAAGCCAAGGCAAAGCCGCAATTTAAGAAAGGACGTCTCATTCCCCTTTGTATAAGAGAACAGAGAGAACTAGACTCAAGGCTCCAAAAAAATATATCTACAAAAATCCCCTGCAGATCGAGGTGAAATCATCGTTCGTACTCACTCGGGCGACTGCCCCTATGACTACCGCAAGAGTAGAACGTGTTGACTCCTCCCGATACCCTCAGGGACCCAAAAAAAATTAATAAAATAGAAAACACTCTCGTGTAGGTTGAGATGTTGAAATTACCGTTTATGCTCAATCAGGCGGTTGTCCCAATGTCTATCGCAAGAGAAAGACGCATCGATTCCACCAGATATACCCTGGAAGTCAAAAAGAAGAAAGAATTTCCCCAACTGGAAAGTTGAAACTCTCTCTATGATTATGCCCGGAATAATTAAACTTTCGAAGAATTACGGCCCACGACAAAAGCAACCAAAAATATAAATGAACATGATTCTCATGGTCACCTTCCCCGCAAGTTAATATCTTGGATAATCATCTGCACGAGATCGAATTTATCATCCATATCTTAACATAGGATAATAAGGAGCTCAGGATCTTTAAAAATGAGACAATCCCTATTAACACGGGAATGCTCGTGTTCTAGCCCCGAACACGTTTCGAATCCAAGTCACCCTATTACATAGGTATGACCAAGGTTTCTTCTTCTTTCAAACCTTGTCTGAGACATAATTAAGAATAGTTCGTTCCACGAATATCTTTTGTTAAAGCTCCTCGCCTTACAGAGTAGTAAAACAACTAGTTGATGGGTCAACCAAGTTCTAAAGAACACTTTGTAAACCCAAAGGGAAAAACTTATGTTGAACCATTCCTTTAACTCCCCAAAGAGGCGACAACTTCACCCAGATGTGAAGGACACTTTGGCAGGTCCAAGAAAGATAAGTTGTCGATCAGGATAACTCCTCTCATGAACAATCCCCATCGAAAGCAAGATATTCAATCATATATGAAGGTCATTTTGTACAAAATCTCGTTAAAGCCCTAGTTAATAGGCACATAAGATCATTGTTATGATTCTTAAAGCTCTATTCCAATAGGCATCTATATAGGTTATTGTCATAACCTATCCCTAATAGATTGACGTCCACATATAGGTTGTTGTTATAACCCATCCCAGAAGGTACGGTGACCATAAGGGTTATTGTTATAACCCATTCCACTAAAAGCAAATGTTTTCGCATATCCCCTGCAATAGTAAGCCCTATCTCTTGATAGGTATCTATATCGGTCATTTACATGACCACTCCCCACCAGAGTGATTGTGATCACTCAGCTTATCTATAGGTTATTGTTATAACCTATATTCTCGGCACGATTGTAATCATCCCCACAGAGCGATGGTTGTTACAGTCCCCACGATAGCGTGATTGTTATCACCACCCAACGTGATTGTTGTTACGTCACTTAGAAGGTCTTCCTTCATCCTCAACAGATAATTCTATTCATTCCCTAGAAAAGTCCTAGTTGTGGATATCATCTCCTACAGTAAGTCCTATCGTATTACAGGCATTCTCGAGAGTCATTGTAATAACTACTCTATAGTAGTGGATTCCATTTGTTGATGGACGCGGTATGATTGTTGTCATTATCCCCAAGAGTTGTACCTCTATCCCCGTGGGATTGTATTCCCAAGAGAGCATTCCTCAGGATAGTCCTACCTCCTGATATGTAGTCTTACTAGCAGGAAACTCCTCCCCACAAAGAGTTCTTTTTAATCCCCATGTGAGTCCTATATGTTGATAGGCATCATCAGTCAATGTTATGATAGGATTATTGTAGTAATCCATCCCAAGTTGGAGTCCCGTTTACTCCCCAACATGATAAGACTATTGTCGTAGTCTATCTTATATAAGATTCAATAAAGAAGAGAATGAGCCATTGTCATGACTCGTCCCCACAACACCCTGTCATCTTCCTGGCGCATGATAAGACTATTGCGATAGTCTATCCCCGACAGAAAACAACAGGCGAAGGAAGATCACGTAATCTCCCCAACCATGAGTCATTGTGATGACTCCCCACCAGCAGCTGCTGCCATCCAGGTTTTATCCTTCTACCTCACTATAGGTTAGGGTGCAAATTTTTATGATCAAACTTCGAACCAACGTTTTCCAAAAACCAAGATTGTTTTATTCAAACTCGGTTCGAGAGGGGCATTCTGTAAGCATGAAAATTTGACTTAACCTATTTGAAAAACAATATTATTATGTTTAATAATATTAAAATAGTATTTTAGATTTTTATATTTAAAATAACTTAAAAAGGGAATCAAAACCTAATCAAGGATTAATTATTTTCATAATCAAACTATCCAAAATTACAAAAATAATTTGAGGATAAAATATTTGTATATATTTTACCCAAATTAGACTAAGTAAGGGGTTAAAAATATTTAATTATAATTTAACCATGATTTATGTTTAAATCCATGGCATAAAGTAATTAAATAAAATATCACAAAATTTCCAAAAATTCCAAAAAAATAAAATATTATCATAATTGTTATTATGATTTTAGAAATATTTTTTGTGAAATTTTTGGCGAAAAGCTTGATTTAAAAGAAATTAAATTCGAATTTTAATAACATTTTAAATAAAATTTAAAACTGTATAATCCTGTGTGAACGATTTATGTTTAATACTTTGTAGCAGGATCCTGGATCATCAGATTAGCGCCCAGATCTCATCCGACAGCCCAAAGCGCGCCAGACACCCAACTATAGCGGAACCACGCGCGCGCGCGCCCGCACCAGATCAACTAATAGGATAGACTAACCACGTTAGTCAACCAGGCTGATCGCTGGCGGAACTAGACAGAACTCGACGTTCCGTTACACAAAACGACGCCGTTTTGTTCGTCTTCTTCACTGGGACGCAGGGGTCGCCGGATCGCGACCTCGCCTGCGCGTTTCTTCCAGAAACTCTAGCTTCGTCCACAGGCGATCAAATCCGTTGATTTTTTCGCCCACGTGATCCCCTCGTCAGTGCCTACGTTTCCCCCTTATCTAGAAGCCTTATCTTCCCCAGGATAAGACTACCACAAATTAGGGATAAGAACGTCAGCGATCAAAGACGACTTAAATTGGCTTTCTACAACTGACCTTCGAGCACTATAAATAGCCTCCTACCCCTCTACTACCAATCCATCAAACAATAACCATAAATTACACCTCAATTTGCCTCGATCAAAGACCTGCAATTTCTGGCGAAGAACAGTTTTTTCAAAAACTTTCTCCAGCAATCCAAGCTTCGATCCAGGCTTCTGGATCATTTCCAACACAGCCCAGAAATGTTTTCCAACTGTTGGTATGATTCCAGAAGCCTTAAATTTTGATTTGTAATTGAAAATTTTGAATTTCTTCAAATTTTATTATTTGATAAGTTTGATCGTGTTCTTGTGCTTGATTGTATGCTTTCTTTGTTAAGAATCATTACGTACATCATGTGTGAGCCTTTTGTTGAAAGAAAACCCATCAAATCATCTTGAATCAAGATTTTGCAAAAATTAGTTTGAAAACTGATTTTTTTGAAATGTTGTGTTCTTGGTTTAAATCTGGATTTGTGGGTCCATATAGTTGCTATACATGTTTATAAACATGTTTGAATAATTTATATACAACTGTAATCAATTTTGATCATGTTTGATCAAACTGAAATTTGAGAAAAAAGATTAAAATTTTGGATTTTGAAAATTATGTGTTCTTGCTTTTAATCTAATTTTGTTGGTTCAATTACTTGTATTGCAAGTTTATAAACATGTTGGGATAATTTCTATGTAACTGTAATCATGTTTTGTTCATGTTTGATGAAATTGAAATTTTGAAAAACAGTTAAAAAAACTGGATTTTTGAAATTTTGTATTCTTGATTCTAAGTTGGATTTGTTGATTTAATTAGTAGATATACATGATTCTTAACATGTAGGGATGAATTCCAAGTGACTATTTCACCCTTTTGAACATGTTTGATCAAATTTGGTTTTTAAAAAAAAGTTAGATTTTGATTAAATATTAAAAAACTATTTTAATGATGTAATGATGTTCTTGTTTTGGTATGGATTAACTATATGCATCATTTCAAAGCTAATGGAACAAAAATCAGGTCTTGAAATTGCCTCATTTAAAAGATCCCAAAATTTGACCTAGAAATGGTGTTTTGAAATTGAACCTCTTATGATCTTTAACATCGTGATTTATGTCAGGGCTTTAATTCTTCATGATCATATGAACCTACTGCAACTTACGGATTGTGATTTGGACATCCCAATCAAAAGTAATGGCCTTCTAAAATTTCGGACCAAAACAAGAACACATGGTCCTGGAATTTTGCCTTAGGACCGAGAAATCATGTCCAGAACTGTGCCGCCCGATCAAAGAAACCGCCCTGGACCGTGAACCTAGGACCGAGAGAATTGGCTTAGGACCGACAAAACTAACCTAGACCAAATTCACCTAGGACAGACCTTGCCACTTGACCTACGATTGATCTTGACACCTAACCTTGGACCAACAATTAAACCTAGTCTCATCTTAAACTAGGCCAACAAGCCCTAAGCCCTAGCCTAGGATCAAACCCCCACTTATCCTAAGACCGTTACAACCCTAGGACTAAGTCCGAACCCTATCTCAAGATTAAACCTCTCAAACCCTACTAAGCCCAGATTGACAAGATCGGACTTGAACCTAGGATTTAATCCTTAGGCCAGTTTGGTTCCAACTTTCAAAAATCCAAACATATTTTGGAACCAAACCCCATTTTCTAAAAAATGGTATTCTCAAGGACATAAAGTAACTCTCAAGATTCTCTATGATATTTCCCAAAGAAAATGTTTTGATAAGGTCTTGTTTGATTATACTCTCTAATATCTTTTTTTTTATATTTTCAAGTTTTGTTAAATATAAATCTCAACGCAACAGGTACACACCTCCTTTAAATGATTTTGTATAATTATTTAAAGTCTATCCTCATTTAGGACCCTTGTACTACTAATTAAAGATAAGGAATGTTATAATTAGATTTATAGAAGCTAGACTTTGTTTATTTTAGAAGGATTTTGAAAACCGTCCCTAGGCGGGCGTAGAGGACATAACGCGAAAGCCCTTTCCCGAGCATAAACAGACAACGAACCACCTTTTTCAGAAACTCTAGTATAAATACGTTTGTACACGTATCATTTTATTGATTTTTATAAAATCTCTTGGCGACTCTAATTTTCAAATAAATAATCTTTAAATTGATTATGTTTAATTAACACTGGTAAAAAATCGACCTTTACCGACGATTTTTACCGAAGGTTTTATAAAACTCTCCTAAATACTCCCGAGAGGAACAAATCTTTCAGTATTAAAAATAGATTCCGAGAGGGGTGTAAAACCTTCGGTTTTATTAATTATTACCGAAAGTTCTTTATAGAACTTTTGGTTTTGACATTCCCAAAAAACCAAAAATAATTCTAAGTGTTGGATGTGGGTTAATTGCGAAGGTTTTTACAAAAACCTTCGGTTTTGCAATCCCGGAGATTTTTAATTGCGAAGGTTATTCAAAGAACCTTCGGTTTTACCTTTTTTGAAATTCTCTTTTGCGAAGGTTTTCCAAAAACCTTCGGTTTTGACTCAATTAAAATTAATTATAAGTTTGGCAATGGTTATTTCTGAAGGGTTTTTAATAAACCTTCGGTTTTGACTAATATCAAAACCGAAAGTTATATGAAAACCTTCGGCATCTACATTTATAAATACAAACCCTAACCCTTCTCTTTTTCATTCCACTCTCTCTCGCGCCGCAGCCGCCTCCTCTACGCCGCTTCTTCTCTTCTCGCTTTCAGGTTTGTTTCATTTGTTAGATTTGTTATTTTGTTTGATTGAAGTTATATTAGATTTAGGTTACGGTTATTTTGTTGGATTAATATATATATACATATATCTTAAATTCATTTAGGATGGGTGATTCATGGAATAGTCTTCGGCGTACACCGGAGAAACTGTCTCCGTGTTACCAGAATTTGTTAGCACAAACAGAAATTGCGGCACGCGAGGAAGATGTGAGACAGATGACGCTGGAAATGGAGCAAATCCGATTGAGGGATGCGGAAAGAGGCCGATTGCTGAGTGAAATTAAAGCGAACGGGGCTAAAATGGCCCAGAGATTATAGAATCTCGAACAGGAACTTGTATTGTTGAGGAGTCGACTGATTCAACCACCCCCTCCAACCGCATCTAATAATTTCTAGATTATATTGTTGATTAATTATGTGTTTATTTTTCCGTACGAATGATGGCATTTTAATGTTTTTGTTTTAATAATTATGAATTATTATTATCTTTGGTTTTGGTTTAATATGTTGTTATTGAAATATTTTATTTTTGCTTGTTTTTCACTTTTTGGGGAACAAAATCTAAGAAATTTTTAAGTATGGGGAAGGGTAAAAACCAAAGGTTTATTTGAAAACCTTAGTTTTGACCCTCGGGTAAAAAAATCTAAGTATGGAGAATGGTAAAAACCGAAGGTTTATTTGAAAACCTTCGGTTTTGACCCTAGGTTAAAAAAATCTGAAAATTTTCTAAGTATGGGGAAGAGTAAAAACTGAAGGTTTATTTGAAAACCTTCCGTTTTGACCCTCGGGTAAAAAAATCAGAAAATTTTCTAAATATGGGGAATGTTAAAAACCGAAGGTTTATTTCAAAACCTTCGGTTTTGACCCTCGGGTAAAAAAATCTGAAAATTTTTTAAGTATGGGGAA
Source organism: Impatiens glandulifera (assembly GCF_907164915.1). Classification (NCBI taxonomy): domain Eukaryota; kingdom Viridiplantae; phylum Streptophyta; class Magnoliopsida; order Ericales; family Balsaminaceae; genus Impatiens; species Impatiens glandulifera. Next base: position 14,309,683 of record NC_061863.1, on the reverse strand, counting down.
GGGTAAAAACCGAAGGTTTTCAAATAAACATTCGGTTTTGACCCTCGGTTTAAAAAATCTGAAAATTTTGTAAGTATGGGGAAGGGTAAAAACCGAAGGTTTTCAAATAAACCTTCGGTTTTGACCCTCGGTTAAAAAAATCTGAAAATTTTCTAAATATGGGGAAGGTTAAAAACCGAAAGTTTATTTCAAAACCTTCGGTTTTGACCCTCGGGTAAAAAAATCTGAAAATTTTCTAAGTATGGGGAAGGGTTAAAACCGAAGGTTTTCAAATAAACCTTCGGTTTTGACCCTCGGTTAAAAAAATCTGAAATTTTCTATGTATGGGGAAGGGTAAAAACCGAAGGTTTTCAAATAAACCTTCGGTTTTGACCCTCTGTTAAAAAAATCTGAAAAATTTCTAAGTATGGGGAAGGGTAAAAACCGAAGGTTTTCAAATAAACCTTCGGTTTTGACCCTTTGTTAAAAAAATCTGAAAATTTTTCTAAGTATGGGGAAGGGTAAAAACCGAAGGTTTATTTCAAAACCTTTGGTTTTGACCCTCGGGTAAAAAAATCTGAAAATTTTCTAAGTATGGGGAAGGGTAAAAACCGAAGGTTTTTTTCAAAACCTTCGGTTTTGACCCTCGGTTAAAAAAATCCGAAAATTTTCTAAGTATGGGGAAGGGTAAAAACCGAAGGTTTATTTTAAAACCTTCGGTTTTGACCCTTCCCAAAAACATTCTGTTTAAGGTCAGGAACGAGAGGTTTATTAAAAACTTTCGCAAATACCCATCAAAACCGAAAGTTTTCAAATAAACTTTCGGTTTTACCACTTGACAAATTATTAAATAAATTGGTTTTTTACCTTCCAATATAGACTCCTAACAAATATATTTAAGTGTGTGTTGTATTTTAAAAATTAATATTGTGTTTAATATTAAAATGTTTATGATTGTATTTGATTATATAGAGAAGTGTATATGAATGTTTATGTATGATTATCTTATGAATGTGTGTAATTTTTGATCATATGGATTGTGCAATATTTTAAGGATATCAATTATGTTAAATTAATGTTGTTCAAGGTCATTAGAAGGTGAGAAACCAATTTATTTAAGAAATTGTGAATTGTTAATTCCGAAAGTTATATCATTAACTTTCGGAAATAACTATCAAAACCGAAGGTTAATGATATAACTCTCGGTTTTTCCCCTTCATAAATTGTTAAATGGATTATTTTTTTACATTCCAATATAGACTCATTACTAATATAATTAAGTGTTTCTTGTATTTTAAAAATTAATATTGTGTTTAATGTTAAAATGTTTATGAATGTGTTTGTGTATATAGAGAAGTGTATATGAAAGTTTATGTTTGATTATCTTATGAATGTGTGTCAAGTTTGATCATATGGAGTGTGTAATGTTTTAAAGTTATCAAATGTGTTAAATTAATGCTGTTCAAAATCATTAGAAGTTTGAAAACAAATTCATTTAAGAATTTGTGAAGTGGTAATTCCGAAAGTTAATGGCATAACTTTCGGAATTAACCATCAAAACCGAAAGTTTTCAAATAACTTTCGGAATTGACCTTAATCAAAATCGAAAGTTATTTGAAAACTTTCGGAATTGACCTTGATCAAAACCGAAAGTTATTTGAAAACTTTCGGAATTGACCTTGATCAAAACCGAAAGTTATTTGAAAATTTTCGGTTTTGATCAAGGTCAATTCCGAAAGTTTTCAAATAACTTTCGGTTTTAAACTTTTTCAAAACAAAAGCCTTCATCTTTCCCCGATCCATTCTCTCTCCCCGATCCCTCTTTCTTTCAGTCAACCCGTCGCCGCTCTCTTCCCCGATCCCTCTTTCTCTCATTTAGCCTGTCGCCGCATCTCTCCGATCCGACCACGCCGGCAACGACACGAACCGACTACGCCGACGACGCCGACATCCTATTGAAGACCCGCCATCGACGACGCTGCTGGTTCATCCTGCCGCCGCGGATCTCGCCGCTGATTCAACCTACATCCAACTACTACACCTGTCGGACGACTCCACCTGTCGGACGACTCCACCTGCAACCTCCACCTGCCGCCGCCGACTTCTCCGTCGCTCCGCCGCTGCCCAGTAAAGGTAAGGTTTTTTTTTAAATTTGTTAGTTAAGTTTATATAAATTGTTGGATTAGGTTTTTGTTTGAATTGGATTATATTTTGTTTGTTTTAGGTTAGATTTTGTTTGAATTGGATTGATTTAGGTTTGATTTTAATTTGAATTGATTTAGGTTAGATTTTGAAATGAATTGATTTAGGTTTGATTTTGAAATGAATTGATTTAGGTTTGATTTTGAAATGAATTGATTTAGGTTTGATTTTGATTTGAATTGAATTGATTTAGGTTTGATTTTGAAATGAATTGATTTAGGTTAGATTTTGATTTGAATTGAATTGATTTAGGTTTGATTTTGAAATGAAATGATTTAGGTTTCATTTTGATTTTGAATTGAATTGATTTTTGTTTGATATTGAATTGAATTTATTTAGGTTTGATTTTGATTTTGAATTGAATTGAAATGATTTATGTTAGAATTGAATTGGATTGAATTTAGAATTGAATTGGATTGAAATTTGTATGAATTGGATTTAGTTGGAATTTGTATGAATTGGATTTTATGTTAGAATTGAATTGGATTTTTTGAATTGGATTTAGTTGGATTTTGTATGAATTGTTGGATTTGGTTTTTGATTCATACTTTATTGTTTGATTAATAGGGTTTATTATTGTTCGATCTACCTACAGCGCCCGCTCTTCTTCGTCGCTCTTTTTGTGCAAGGTTAGTTATTGTTGTTTTATTATATGGTTAGGTTAGTAATTTAATGTTAGATTTAATGTTAGATTTATGTTAGATTTAATGTTAGAATTATGTTAGATTTAATGTTAGATTTATGTTAGATTTATGTTAGAATTATGTTAGATTTAATGTTAGATTTATGTTAGATTTTATGTTAGAATATATGTTAGATTTTAATGTTAGATTTAAGTTTGATTTATGTTTGGGTTGATTTATGTTAGATTTTAATGTGAGATTTAAGTTTGATTTATGTTTGGGTTGATTTATGTTAGATTATGTTTGAAATGTTGAATTAGATTGGGTTTGAATTAGATTTGATTTTAGGTTAGAATTGTTATATGGAATGAATTGTGTATGAATAAAATTATGTTGGATTAGAATTGATTGCTTTGAAATGTGTAAGAATGAAATAATGTTAGATTATATGTATGCTAGATTTAAGGTTCGGTTTTGGTTGGATATGTAGAGATTAGGTGGAATTTTGGTTGGATATGTAGAGATTATGTGAAATTTTGGTTGGATATGTAGAGATTAGGTGGAATTTTGGTTGGATATGTAGAGATTATGTTAGAATTATGTAATCCTAATTAATTTAGACAAAGTTAAGTAAATAATAATGTGGGTTGTTTTCCATTTTATTAGAAAGATGGAAGTACCCGATAAAAGCTGGATGACCTTACGTCGAGATCATCCAGATTACGAGGAAGGTGTTGACAAATTCCTCGAGTTTGCTGTTAGGAGTACATCCCGACAAACAGTGAAATGTCCTTGCGTGAAATGCTTGAACACGTCGTTTATGGAAATAGACGAAGTGAAGACTCACCTCATCATTTATGGAATAAATGTGCATTATGAGTACTAGTATTGTCATGGAGAAAAGAGACGTACTACTGAAGTGGTTAATGACGATGTCGATGAAGATGCCGATGACTATGATGATGATGATGATGATCAGTCAGAGGATGCCGTGCCAGAATTCAACGATCCGAGAACGGAGACGAATAATACAGTTAACGAAGAGGTCAATGAAGAACGTTATATGCACAATTTCATAAACGATATGTTCTCCAACGTTAATGATGTCCCGAACAACCATGAACCAGTCGAAGATGCGTAGAGATTTTATAAATTGCTTGATGATTCCAAACGGCCATTGTATGAAGGTGCTCGAATAACGAAATCATCGGCACTATTGAAACTACTTCACATAAAGAATGTCTGTCAATGGACAATTTCTTCGTTCGATATGTTGTTGCGTCTACTTAAAGACTACATATTACCGATTGACGCTCAATTGCCAAACTCCTACTACGAAAGTAAAAAATTCATTACTGATATCGGGCTTAAGTATGACAAGATAGACGCATGTAAGAACAATTGTATGCTATTTTGGAAGGACGACAAAAATGAAGATTCTTGTAGAATTTGCGGTCTTTCAAGATGGAAAGTCGACCAAACAAGTGGGACAGTTTGAGAGAAGCAAAATGGGAAATTCATTCCAAAGAAGGTGTTGAGATATTTCCCTCTAATACCAAGACTGCAAAGACTATACATGTCCTCAAAAACGGCTCCAATGATGAGATGGCATAAAGAAGGAAGAGTTGATAGTGATACGTTGAGACATCCCGCTGATTCCTTAACCTGGAAAACGTTCGATGAAAATTATAAAGATTTTGCGTCTGAATCTCGAAACGTAAGACTGGTTTTATCAAGCGATGGGTTTCAACCATTTGCAAATGGAAAAAAGTTATATATTGTTTGGCCGGTTATTCTCGTTTCTTATAATGTGTCACCCACTACTTGCATGGATTCTAGCAATTTTATTTTATCTATGTTAATTCCGGGTCCAAAGAGTCCGGGAGATGCAATTGACATATTTCTCCAGCCATTGATCGACGAGTTGACTGAACTGTGGCAAACTGGTGTGAGAACGTTTGATGCACACACCTCGCAATACTTTAACATGCGAGCGGCGTTGTTGTGGACCATTAACGACTTTCCCGCATACACGAATTTATCAGGCTGGAGTACGAAAGGTAAATTTGCTTGTCCTTGTTGTAACAACGACACAGTATCTCTTCGATTGGTTCATGGTTCAAAACAATATTACATGGGTCATAGACGCTTCCTTCCACCAAAGCACAAATACAGAAGGGATAAAAAGTCGTTTGATGGTCGAACTGATTATAGAGAGCCCCTAGATTGTTAACGGGTCAAGAAAGTTATGAGCAAGCACGAGACCTAGAAGACATAATTCTTAGTACGGATCTGAGCAAGAAAACCAAGATATATCATGAAACGCGGGGAGACAATTGGAACAAATTGAGCATTTTCTTCTGTTTGCCTTATTGGAAATCATTACTATTGAGACATAATTTGGATGTGATGCATATTAAGAAAAATATTTGTGATAGCGTGTTGGGAACAATAATGAATGTGAAAGAGAAGACTAAGGATGGTCCTAAAGCCCGTAAAGACTTACAACTGTTAGGCATAAAATCATGGTTGCATCCTATAAATGATGAAGGAGTGGTTCATTATCCAGAAGCGTCTTTCACTTTGACATCCGATAATAAAAAACGTCTTTTGAAATTCTTGAAAGATCTCAAGTTGCCTGATGGTTTTTGCTCGAATATTAGTGGTTGTGTAAATTTGGAAGAGAAAAAGATTTTTGCTGGATTAAAGAGTCATGATTGTCACATTTTGTTGGAATATCTTATTCCTTTAGCAACCCGTGGATTACTTCCAGATAATGTGTATGATGCGTTAGTAAATTTGTCTCGGTTCTTTCGATTGTTGTGTTTCAGAGAGTTGATTCAAGCGGACCTCGAACAATTGTACATGGATATTACATTGACACTTTGCAAATTTGAAATGATTTTTCCGCTGTCAATCTTCGACATCATGATGCATCTCCCGGTTCACTTGTCATTTGAGGCTTTGCTTGGGGGACCTGTTCAGTATCGATGGATGTATCCGTTTGAACATTACATGGGTACAATGAAAAGATATTTGCGGAATAATAACCACCCAGAAGCCTCTATAAGCGAGAGCTATCTTGTAAATGAGAGTATTAGTTTATGTACTAGGTATATGGAGGAAGAAGAGCAAGAAAATGCACAAACTGAAATCTCGGGTATTTCTATATTTTCATCATTGGAAGACCTATCTAACGGAAAAATATACAACTTGGATTATATCGATCGAGTGACAGCTCATTCATACATTTTGAAAAATTGCCCCGAATCAGAACCTTTTTACATGTAAGATTCTATGTTGCTGTTATTAATTAGCATTAAAGAGTATGCTATTTAATATTCGATCTATTTGCAGAGATTACATGCAGTATTGCAATAACAACGAGTCTCGTGGAGAAACGTTTGCCGCATATTTCAAGCATAGAGTGAGTTAATTATAAACCATATATCTTAACTCTTTATATTTATTTTAACAACTACATTTCGGGTATATGTATGTATAGGTTGCTCAATTAACCGAATTTAACGACATATAAAGAGACCTCAAGATCTTAGGAGAAGGTCCAAGTATGTACTCGTCTATGTATGTTTGGTGTAAAGTAAACGGATACAAATTCTGTACAGAAAAACACGACGAAGGTTTAACCACTCAAAATAATGGGGTGGTTGTTGAAGGGTTCAATGGGTCTGAAACTATGTCATACTACGGAGTTTTAACGGATATAATCGAAGTGCAATACTTTTCTCACATACGAGTTGTTTTATTCAAGTGTAAGTGGTTTGATACACACTCGGGGGAACTAGGAGTGAAAGTGGATAAATATGGCTTCGTAAGTATAAATGTAAACCGAATTTTAAAAACCCAAAGTCAAGACCCGTATATATTGGCGAGTCAAGCAAAACCAGTATTCTACGCCCCTGATATGTCAGCCCGACCCGGTTGGAAGATTGTGACAAAAATAAAACCGCGGTTTACAAATATATAGTTCAGATTAATTAATTAGGTAGATTACGTTTTTTACTTTATATTAATTCTTATTACTACTTTATTTCAATTATTCGTTCATTTATTAATGGTATGCATTAAGAATGTCTAAAGGTAGTAAAGAACCTTGGTGGAGTATGAGGAAAACTCCCAGCAAACTCTCTAAGCCGTACCAGAACCTCATTGCACAATCAGAAAACTTAAGGCTCCGAGAATCGTCTTCTAGAGATCCACCACCTATTGCTGTGGTCCCGATAGCTACTGCTCCCCCAGTAGACGAGGATGTTGATGCTGCTGAGGCAAAAGAGTTTGTAGAGAGTACGTTTGCCGATATGGGGGATGACGACGATGAGGCTGACGACGAGGGTCACGAGGAGCCTCATGAGGAGGATGAAAAGGAGGAGCATGGATCCACTCCCGACCCATCATCGACAGGTAACTTGTTTACAATTAGTTATAGTTTGAATTGATTCACATATCTAATTATGAATTTGATAATTTTGAAGAATCTTGTGCCCGCAAGAGACGGGGGAAAAACAAGAATATTGCGTTATCTAAGAGACCAGCGGGGACAAGGATTCCTCTAACTTTTAGAGAGGTAGATGGGAGGCCCGGCGGTGTTGACGTTGGAAGAACAAGGTGGTCTAGACATGTGGGGTCGGTTGTGCGGGATCCCTCAGCCGTCTCGCACCGTCTTTTGAAGTGGAAGGCATTAAGTGCTGACCAATTGGATTACATTTGGACTGTTGTGAAGGTAAAGATTAATTAATTATACATTAATCATTCAATAATTATTTTAAAACATTTGAATGTTTTTATTTTTAGGATCCGTTCGAGGCTACTAATGGTCCTATTGATTCTTTTCGAAAGACCGGAATGGGACACGTCAGACAGATATGGGATAGATGGCGCTCGGATTTGCACAAGGAATATATTCGCGTCCATAAAGGAGACGAGGCCGCGGTACTTGTCAATCCTCCACCAGACTACGATCGAGATGATTGGGAGTTTGTGTGTCGCAACCATTTCTTTACGGAGAAATTTAAGGTACGGTTTCATAATTCAAATAAAATATGATATTAGTTATTCTAACTTCAATTTGTTTATTTGAAATTTAGAAAAATAGTAGCACAAATATAGCTAATAGAAAGAAGCTGAAATTCCCGCATCATACGGGAAGTAGACCGTTTGCTCAAATTGAAGAAGAGTTGGTAAGTACATTATTTGTAATAACTTAATATAAAGATTGTTATGAATTATATAAATTTTTTATTTCAACAGGCAATTGAAATGGGACGGGCTCCATCTGTGGTTGAAGTGTTCAAGAGGACCCGTACCCCAAAACCGACAAAAGAAAACCCAACTCCCGTCCCGGACGAACGCGTGCAAGAGAAAATTGTAAGTGAATTGAATTTAAATAAATTACTTATAACTAGTTTATAAATTATTATATAATTGACAAATTATTTCAAATGTGCAGGTTGAGATGGAGGAAGTTCTAAGTAACGAACCGGAAATATCAGACTTTGAGTTGACGGAGAGAGTATTCGGACGCCAAAAGCATGGGGGAGTATTCGGTATGGGATTAGGCGTCCGACCTACACACTTTCGTGAGGATCTCCGAAGTTCTAACAATTCTCAACGAACCACTGATCGATTGTTTGAGGAGAATCAAAGAATAGCGATGGAACTTGAGGAATTGAAGAAAAGGGATGAAGAAAAAACTCAAACGATTAATCAAATACAATTGGAAAAGGTAGAATTGATTTCAAGAATGGATAGGGAAAGTGCAAAACAGGAGAAGGAAATGTTAAAATTGAATGCAAGATTAGAGAGTTTTGAAATGTTTATGCGGCAATATCAACCACCCCCTCCCCCCACCAGCTAATTCTAAGATGTTTCGACTATATGAATTGATTGAATAGGTTTAATGGTTAATGTAAAACATGTTGTTGGGATGATTGATTTGAGAATTTTGGAATGATCATTTTGTTTTATGAATTGATTGGTTTGGCTGAACAGGTTTTTCCTCAAAGAGAAAAATTGAAGGTTAATTGCATATCTTTCGGTTTTTCCTCAAAGGGAAAAATCGAAGGTTAATTGCATATCTTTCGGTTTTTCCCTTTAAAGAAAAACCGAAGGTTAATTCAATAACTCTCGGTTTTTCTTCAAAGGGAAAAACCGAAGGTTAATTGCATATCTTTCGGTGTTTCTTCAAAGGGAAAAACCGAAGGTTGATTCAATAACTCTCGGTTTTCTCCTTTGAAGAAAAACCGAGAGTTGTATGGAAAACTTTCGGTTTTTCTCTCGGTTATCTAAACCGAAAAATCTATGATATCTTTCGGTAAACGCGCAATTATTTTTAACGATAGAGTCAATACCGAGGGATGGCGAGAGTTACATTAACTCTCGGAATTTGGTCTATACCGAAAGTTATAGGGTCAAAACCGAGAGTTTTTACTCTCGGTTTTGACCACTTTTTCACCAGTGTAATTTAAATCGGGTTCTGGTTAAATTGTTATTTAGCCTCCTAGATTATTAATGTTTGAACAAAGAATTAATTATTTCACATAATTAATTTCTTACCGCTTCAGGTATTTTCAAAATCTTTTAAAAAACTAAATATTTCATTTTAAAAGATGTTTGGCACGCAAACCAAGGTTAAAATCATTAAACCTCAAGCTGCCTCGCGGTAGTCCTTCTATATTGCCACGTGTCTCACAAATACGTGTTAAGCTATGGAAAGGGACATAGACCGGGGGGATAACTTATGTAAAAATGTTAGTTAAAAATATTTAATTATAATTTAATTATGATTTATGTTTAAATCCATGGCTTAAAGTAATTAAATAAAATACCCCAAAACTCCCAAAAATTAAAAAAAAAATATGATCATAATTGTTATTCTGATTTTAAAAATATTTTTTGGGAAATTTTTGGCATAAAAATGGATTTAAAAGGAATTAAATTCGAATTTTAATAACCTTTTAAATAAAATTTAAAACTGCATAATCTTGTTTGGCTAATTTTATGTTTAAAACTTTGCAATAGGATCCTAGATCATCAGATGAGCGCCCAGATCTCATCCGACAGCCCAGAGCGTGTCAGACACCCAGCTATAGCGGAACCACGCGAGCGCCCCCGCACCGGATCAACTAACGGGACAGACTAACCCCGTTAGTCAACCAGGCTGACCGCTGACGGAACCAGACGGAACACAGAGTTCTGTTACTCAAAATGACGATGTTTTGTTCGTCTTCTTCGCTGGGACACAGGGGTCGCCGGAATCGCGACCTCGCCGACGCGTTTCTTCCAGAAGCTCTAGCTTCATTCATAGGCGATCAAATCTGTTGATTTTTTCGCCCACGTAATCCCCTCGTCAGCGCCTACATTTCCCCCTTATCTAGAAGCCTTATATTCCTTGGGATAAGACAACCAAAAATTAGGGATAAGAACGTCAGCGATAAAAGACAACTCAAATTGGCTTTCTACAATCGACCTTCGAGCACTATAAATAGCCTCCTACCCCTTTACTATCAATCCATCAAACAATAACCACAAATTACACCTCAATTCGCCTCGATCAAAGACTTGCAATATTCGGTGAAGAAAAGTTTTTTCAAAAACTTTCTCCAGCGATCCAAGCTTCGATCCAGGCTTCTAGATCACTTCCAACACTACCCACGAATGTTTTCCAACGGATGGAATGATTCTAGAAGCCTTGAATTTTGATTTGTAATTGAAAATTTTGAATTTCTTCAAATTTTATTGTTTGATCAGTTTAATCGTATTCTTGTGCTTGATTGTATATTTTCTTTGTTAAGAATCATTATGTACATCATGTGTGAGCCTTTTATTGAAAGAAAACCGATCAAATCATCTTGTGAGACACGTGATAAGGTTAAAATCATAAAAGATGCCTGACACGCATCCCAAGGATAAAAACATCAAACCTCGAGCTACCTCGCGGTAATCCTTCCATATTGTTATGTGTCTCACAAACACGTGATAAGCTATGGATGGAGCATAGACCGGAGGGGTAATCGGATCGTTTACAGCTTTCTTGGTGACTCTACTGAGGACCGAACACAAAATTTCTGGTTTCGTAGACCCCCACTTAGCCTAAGACCGTTAAAACGCCTAGGACCGTGAACCTAAGACCGAAAGAATTGGCTTAGGACCGACAAAACTAACCTACACTAAATTAACCTAGGATAGACCTTGCCACTTGACCTAGGATTGACCTTGACACCTAACCTAGGGCCAACAAATAAGCATAGCCTCATTTTAACCTAGGCCTAAGTTTGAACCCTCACTCAAGATTAAACCTCTCAAGCCCTACTAAGCCCGGATTGACAAGATCTGACTCGAACCTAGGATTTAATCCTTAGGCCAGTTTGGTTCCAACTTTCAGAAATCCAAAAATATTTTAGAACCAAACCCCATTTTCTAAAAAATGGTATTCTCAAGGTCAGAAAGTAACTCTCAAGATTCTCTATGATATTTCCCAAAGCAAATGTATTGCTAAGGTCTTGTTTGATTATACTCTCTAATATCTTTTTTTTATATTTTCAGGTTTTGTTAAATCTGAACCTCAACGCAACAGGCACACACCTCCTTTAAATGATTTTGTACAATTATTTAAGGTTTATCCTCATTTAGGACCCCTGGACAACTAATTAAAGATAAGGAATGTTATAATTAGATTTATAGAAGCCAGACTTTGATTATTTTAGAAGGATTTTGAAAACCGTCCTTAGGCAGGCGTAGAGGACATAGCACAAAAGCTCTTTCCCGAGCGTAAACAAACAACGAACCAACTTTTTCAGAAACTCTGGCATAAATACGTTTGTACACGTATCATTTTATTGATTTACATAAAATCTCTTGGCGACTCTGATTTTCAAATAAATTATCTTTAAATTGATTATGTTTAATTAATTTAAACTAGGTTCTGGTTAAATTGTTATTTAGCCTCCTAGATTATTAATGTTTGAAAAAAGAATTAATTATTTTACATAATTAACTTCTTATCGCTCCAGGTATTTTCAAATCTTTTAAAAAAACTAAATGTTTCATTTTAAAAGATGTCTAGCATGCAAACCAAGGTTAAAATTATCAAACCTCGAGCTACCTCGCGGTAGTCCTTCTATATTGCCACATGTCTCACAAATACGTGTTAAGCTATAGAACGTGACATAGACCGGGGGGAAATCAAATCGGTTACAATGATGAATGAAGCTCCATTTATCTCGTACATCATGGTATTAAAGAGATACCACTGAATAATGAAGTGAATTGGGCGATCATCAGGAAGGGCATGGGCATGATTGACTAGAGCCATCCTTTCAACCTGAAGATTCGCAAAGGAATAGTAAGGAATTTAAGGACAGGCAAGAAATGTAATTTGTCCAATAGTCAGAGGTATATGATCAAAGGTGATCTTCGGCGGAAATAGAAGATTGGGTTAGGAACAAAGTCGCGGAGACCAATGACTGTCTAAGCGAGTACAAGGCCATCCAACTCTCGGGCATTTTCCATCAGAGCATGAACTACCTTGAGGAGCTTGTCGGAAGGTTGTTGTCCTTCAGCGGGACACAAAAAATAATAAGCCAAAACCACAAGCATGGATAGTTTTATTTGTCTGTGAATGATGGTCATGTCCGCACCCTGGACACGCCAAATGAAATCGTCAAGGTGTCGCATATTGATAAATCCATTATCAATGGTGAACATTGCAACGTCAGATAATCTACAAGAATAAAAGTTATAGAGAATCTCGAATGTAAATTCAGGTAGAGGGTCGTGAGAAAACAAAAGCATGAGCTGATCAAATTGACATTTGAGGATTGCTTAAAAATCCTCAATCGTTTGGCAAATGTGTATATCCCCTTATGATAAAAGTACGTGTTTCCGGAATTCATCTGCTCTACATGTGAGCCATCAGCGCTCCGTCAATACTTATGCATATAAGCGGTAGAATCTCATTTACATCATAGGCTCTAAATGTGTTAGGGTTATCATTGATCAGACTAACGTATAGTTCCAACTGTTGCTCCGATAAAATAGGCATCATCTTCCGGAAGATGATTTTAGGGTTCTCACTAACTAAACATAATGAGGTATCGCTGGTAGAGAGTTGAGAGTGAGAAACAATATTTGAAGACAATGAGCGGGAATAAGACAATTTTACTTCTAATAGTAGCGCTGTAAATACTTAGTGAAGCAATCTTTACTCGTTAGAGCTTGTTTCATCTTTTTTATTCTCTAGTAGGGTTTCCGTGAAGGCATAAATACTTTTACAGGAACGTATAAATGTTTTTACATTAATGTGTTAGTGTTTTGCGCTTCAGGCTAAAATTGTGTTATATAATTAATACAAATTAATTTACATCACTAGGTAGCGCTTATTTCACTAGTCACTCCTATTAGTTCTGTAAATACCTAGTGAAGCAAGATTCACTTGTTAGCACTTGTTTCATCTTTTTTTATTCTCTGGTAGGATTTACATGAAGGCATCAATGTTTTACTTCAATGCATTAATTTTTTTACTTTAATTTGTTAGTGGTTCTACATGAAAATTACAGGCATATACTATCAGCATAGTAAATAAGTTAATGATAAGAAAACAAACATTAACAATATGTAAAACTATTATCAACATAAACAATAAGTGTATTAATATTATAACAAAACAAATGACATAATGTGAAATATAACAATTACAATGATTATACAATTCTTATCTAAGTAATTTCTTTAAATTCCTATTGTTAGCATTCATGTCTAATATAAGAATTATATATAGGTATTTTATTCGGTGTGCCCAAAGATTCTGAGGCCTTCAAGACAACAAAAAATGAATAAGGAAATAAATTTTAAAAAAAAAGTGGGAATGTAGAATATATGTTTAACACTTACATTATCATTAGTAATGTCAATATTTCAGTTCCTGACATCTCTATAAGTCTCCATGTGCCTCCTACAATAAACACCACAACATGTGATGTTTATATCATTTTACCAAGGCATTTTTAGACACTTAAATATCATGTTTTTCACTTTATCAGATAAGGGAGATTCTATAACTCACAAAAAAAAGCGAATAAACTTATATGTTTTCTTATATCAATATACTTACTATTAAAAGTAACACCTTTCGGAAATGGCATGTTGTCTTGTACTTCTATTTTGTTTACAGTCGTATTTATACATATAACATGGAAATGGGAAGCGCGGATGACTGGTGTGAATATCTGTAAAAAGAAGAATTATTGGTTAACATTGCATATAAGCACAAACAAAATTTCTTATTTGAAGGGTTTACATTCAAGGTTAGTAGTGCAGACTCAAATATTCGTAATCATGTTGCATCATAATCGATAAATAAATTCTAAATAATTAATATCATGAACATTGAGCATAATACATAGAACACAACTAAGTGAAGTACTTACATAGGATAATGTAGAAAAGAAAATTTTTGTTTTTTCATGCCTTGTTATGCTGTTAAAATCATGTTTAAAAGATGAGCCCAAACTTCCACTATTTCACTACAAAGACACGTGTCTTCTTTCATTGAGTTGAAAAGTGCACGTTTTATATTGGTTGAGCCCTCAAAGCGTACCTCACTACAAAGCACATTAATTTAGAACATACACTACTTTTTTAATTTTAATATGAAGAAAGATTTACTTAATTTTGATCGAGTTCTTTAAAAAAAACCAAATTGACCACTAGTTGTTCCTTGTTTGTTATTTACCCAACTTCTTGGCCACGATGTTCATGTAAGGGGATAGAAGGACCACTGAAACTCTGTTAATCTTCCTCTTATGATGGTCTTTAATATTGACACCCTCTTATCTTCATCATCTTTAGAATCTTCATTGAAATCATCCCAATCAATAGAGTCTCCCCTATCTTCAGTGTCCCCATCTTCCGCATTTGGAGTGTCTTCAATATTTAAATAACCATCTTCACTAAGAACAACCATCAGGGGACTATTCATGGCTTCACTATCTATAGTGTCCCCATCGGTCGCCTTTGGTAGTCCTGACGGTGCCTTTGGAGGGTCTTCCATATTGACAAAATCATATTCAATAGGCCTAGGGGACTATTATCTGTAAGGTCTACAATAAAAATGTCCCTATCTTCCACCTTTGGATGATCTTCCATATTTCCACAAACTTCTTCAATAGGCTTAATGGCAGGGAAACTTTTATTTGTAAGGTCTTTATTCACTTTGAATTGTTTTTTTACACTTCTGACTTTGTAAAATTCAAGATACCAGCCTCAAAATTAGGCCTACGATCAATGTTGAGTTTCTCCAATTTGTCTGATAGATATAACAGATGTTGTGTCATATCCTTAAAAGTTTGGGCGACTTTAAATGTCAACATCTGTAGATTAAAATCAGAATAGTTTATTAGTCTCAACAACATGTAAGTATGTACAAATGGCAGTAAATTTGTTAATTCATTACCTCTTCTTTGTTTGTTGGAGTTCTTAAATCTATCCTCTTTTGTTTAGGTAATTCCAAATAATGATCGTAAAGGTAATTCCAAATCATTAACTGGAATCTAAAGCTGATTTTTATTAAGTGGTAAACCTGTTTTGGCTCACCCAAATCCAAAATCATTTGTTCGAGATTCTAACACGTTGATAATAGAAAATTGGAAAACCTCTAATAAGGATGTGTCGTACACCATTTACAACAACCCCACAGAGGTAAATTATTAATTAATTTTAAGTATTAAATATATTATAAAATTATAATTATAATATAATTTTATTTTATTTATAAAAAATAATGAAAATTTATATTTTATGATTTAAACTTTTTTTATTTAAAATTTAAAATTATATTTTTTTTTGATAAAAACTTTCAAAACTTTTATAAATACATTATATATATTTGAAAATTTATTTTATATGATAATTTTAATATTAAAATTATATAAATTTTTGTATTTATTTTATTAAAAACATATTATATTAAAATTTATTAATTTTTATTTAATAGAGTTATTAATTTGTAATATATATTTTTCAATTTTATATTTATAATTTTTATTTTAAATTATTTAATAAAATATAATAATAACTAAAAAAAACTTGTTTATATTGTATAACTGTTATAATATAATATATTAAAAATTAAAGTTTTTAAATATATATATATATATATTTTAATATTAATAAACTAAAAGTTTTTTTAGTTTGAAAATTGTTTTTCAAAAAACCTAATTTTTATGGATAAAATATATTATTTTTTTAATTTTAATTTATTTATAATTTTATTACTTATTTATATAAAATTATTAACATAATTAAATAAAATAATATTTAATATATGATTGTAGACACTCATTTTTTTATTTCTAATTTTATAATATATTTTTAATAAATCACCGGGCAATAAATAAATTTTCTAAATTTATGTACGATTTTAAAAATAAATAATTATTTTGAGAAAAATATTCGTTTAGACTCCAAAATTAATTTATTCTAGATTATAAATTTGAAATTATACAAAATAAATGAATAAGTTAGTGAATAAGTAAAATTTAAATGATTTTATTTATTATTATTAATGTTATATTATTTATTTAGTTTTTGTAGATATTTTGAAAAATAAACAGGCAAGTCTAGCCTACCGAGCAAGTCAACTAAGACCACAACATGGTCAACAATCACCCTAGCATGCTCAACAGAGGTAGGGCTTGAGCCTAGGCGCGAATAGGGACCTCCCATGTAGAGCTCTAGTTCTTCTGCAACAACTATCCTACAAGTTATTTTTTTCTTTAATTTTATAAAACGTAAATATATTTGTCGATTCTTGATCAAATGGCTGAAAAAACCACGTGATTAGAGGGACTTGATGATTAAAATAAAGCTAGTAATTCATGAAAAATGAGAGCTAATCAACATGAAATTTGTTTGGAAAATTAGGGACCACTTATAGAATTTTTCGTAAATTGAAGCAACTAGGGTTTGAATTAGCTTATGCTTTTTTACTATTAGCTTATTTATAGCACTTTAAGAAGATATGTTAGTCGAGAGTCTCATTTTCACTTGTACCATTTTTATTTTCCAAGCTTTTAGCTTTTTTGTTTTCTATTTGTCAATTTGGCATGATGTTGATAGGAGTTGTTGTTAGGACCCTTTACTCTTTGTAAGGATCCCATTCCTTTCATTCATGGTACATATGCTCAATTTAATAAAGCTTTATTTGTACCATTTTTCTTTTACTGAGTATTCGCTATTGATTTTATTTTGAATTGATTAATGATTATGTTTGTAGTGTATGTATAAAAACATTTTGTAAGCTCAATTAATGTTATTCTTTCATAATTTGAAAAACCCAATTTTCAAATTAAAACCCACTTTGAACAATGTCTTAAAAATAGTCCATATATGTATTTGAACTTCATTTGGGGTACCAAAACACTAGTTTAAAGAATTTTTCAAAAACTATGGTTTTGTATGAAAAAACAACCTCGGTTTTGTTTATTTTTCTTTAAAATTTATGTTATGGATGCAAGGGCGAATCTATACATAAGGCTCCTTAGGTTGTAACTTGGATTACCCAAAATATTTGGTATATATTATAAGTATACCCGTATAGATTTTGTGAAATTTGTTTAATCCCTATAGATTTTAATTCCAAGCTACGCCTTTGTATGGATGCATCTTGATGGGTTTATGTTTTAGTAATGTTAGGGAACGATTATGTGCAATTAGATATTGTTTTAGGGAAGAAATGTGTTTTTCCTTGTGTTGCCTTCTTGGTGTTATTGGTTGTAGGATCATCCGACCGTTGTTGTTTGATTTTGACCGAGAAAATCAGTCACGGCCTAATTTTCGAACGAGTATTGGATTCTCCGGCGTGGATTCCGACCGAGACTCATCAGAGCTTCCCCAACGTTCGAGATTTCCTGCTCGACCGTGGCTTCGTGCATACGACCGATGCCCCGACCAAGGATCTCCCATCCCACCGAGGACTAGCGCGACCGAGAGGCCAAGCCAGAGGGCTTTGTTTTTGACCAAGGATCGATCACTCTACTCACCACCTGACGACCGACCCATACCTAATTTGTGGTTTTGAACTTGTTTTTTTATTTTGTATGCTTTAATTTTTTTTTTAAAATTCATAAAAATATAAAACAACTTAAAATATTATTTTTGATAGAAACATAATAAATGTTTTCGTTAAGAGCCTATTTACCTGTATTTTTACCATTATCCATATTCTTTTAATTATAACTTTAAATTTATAATTCCAAAATATTTGAAATTGATTTGACTGCATTCATCCAATTATTATTTGTGATCATCAAATTCATTTTTACGCAGTTTTGAATCTTTCTTTTTCTTGTCATTTCAGCTTTACTTATGAAAATTAAATTTTTTTTATTAATATTATGCTTTGCTTTAAGAAGTAGTTAGACTGAAGTACGAATATGGGTAAACTAAAATCAAATAAAATGCGTAAAATATATTAGAATGCTCATTCCTTTCTCATGTCTCACTAATCAATGAATTCATTTTTTTAAAGAATCTCAATTTTTTTTTTAAAGAATCTCATGTAAAAAGAATTTTTTCTCAATTTTGCGATAAAATTTAGATAACGACTCACTATTCAAAATTATTTTAAATCAAATAAATTTAAAAATAGAATTCTAGTCAAAATCAACCTTTATTTACTCATCTCACTAGTTATGGGAAACAATGATAATTTTTTAATATTGAGTTCAAGTTATTTAATAATTTGAATTAAATATTTAATTTTCCTACATAATTATGCTCAAAGATTTTATTACGTTTACAATTATATATATATATAAATATATATATATATATTATAATTATAAATTTTTATTATAATTATAATTTTAAAAATAATTAATTATTATTATTGTGAAAGTTTTTTTATTAAAATAAATTATTAATATTTACTTATGATAGAAATGCACCACAACGGTAAACAAAAAAATACGGAATTTATCTTTCGTTTGACAACACTTTCCCAAACCGTTTAAACCTGTGAGGAAGCTAACAAATAGGTATGCAAAATGCTATTAACACAGCCCTAAAACAGTGAGTAACACACCAAGAAAACACACACAAACAACACATAATTTTAGCGTGGAAAACCCCTTAATAGGTAAAAACCACGGGACACCTAGTGCCGCTTAAAATCCACTATCACCAGTAAGGGAGCAATACAAAAGTCTTCTCTAGACAATACTAGAGGCATACAAATTCATAATACCCTTGGTAACATGGCACATCAAAGATATAGAAACAATAAAAGAACAAGAAAGGAAGAATATCATCAAAAACAACTGCTACTGTTCCAGCAACGAAACCCCGACCTGCAGACCTTAGAATCCGATCTCCACCGTCCAGAATGTTGGCACAGAAGTTGTGAAGCTGCTGTCCAAAATTTAGGACGATCCAACGGTACAAACTCCGACGATCATCAAAACACTAAGACTGCTAGAACTTGAAGTTTTTCCCTCTTTTCTTTCTTAATTTTTCTCTCTCTTTCTCTTGCTCTTATTTCTTGAAAAAGAAGCTTTCTCCCCTTTTATATTGCTCCCAAATAAGTGAATTAAGTGGGGCCCAAGGTGGGCCTATTTGCTGGGCTTTTCCTCATGGATTAAGGAAACAAAAAACCCAACAAATCTCCCATTTTCCTGACTATGAGGAAGAGTTCGTCATCCGGCGATCGAACAACACACCTTCAACTTTTCCCTTGCCAATGCCTTTGTCAACATATCAGAACCATTATCATCAGTGTGAACTTTATTAAGTTCAAACAACCCATCTTCAAGAGATTCTCTAATCCAATGATACCGCACATCAATATGTTTCGTTCTCTTATGAAACATGGAATTCTTAGCAAGGTGTATTGCACTTTGATTATCACAAAGAACCACGTAGCGATGTTGCTTGAAGCCAAGATCCTGCAGAAATCTTTTCAACCACAATAGTTCTTTGCAAACTTCTGTTGTTGCCATATACTCAGCCTCTGTTGTCGATAAGGCCACACACTTTTGCAATCTTGATTGCCATGAAACAGCTCCCCCTCCAAATGTCATCAAATATCCAGAAGTGAATTTCATGTTATCCTTATTTCCAGCCATATCAGAATCTGTGTATCCCATAAGCACCGACTTTTTATTTCCAAATGTGATACCCAATTTGGAAGTACCGCGCAGATATCTGAGAATCCATTTAACTGCTTCCCAATGCTTCCTACCAGGATTTGACAGAAACCGACTAACAACACCAACTGCATGAACTAAATCCGGCCTTATACATACCATAGCATACATCAAGCTACCAACCGAAGCTACCAACCGCTGAGGCATATGGAACCTTATACATAATTTTAACTTTTCAAAATCTCAAACTATAAAATATAAATTTAATAAAAATGAATTTACTAGAACCAACCATTGTCGATAATATTCTCATTTCATTATTTTTTACTAATCTTTTTAAATTATTAAAATATAACTAATTGTTTTTATTAGAAAAAAATGAAGAGTAAACTCTAAGTTAATGAAATATTTCAGATCAATTACCGATCAAGTACATAACCTTTCATCAAACATTATGTGTATTAATTCAGATCTAAATCAAATCCTCGTCTAAATCATAAAATGCATAATTAAACTAACGTAATATATAAAAGATTTATAATCAGAAATTACTTATGAATTCAGTTATCCATACAGATTAAAAAAGTGAATTAAAAGAAAAACTTAAATCATTAAGTTATTAAAATATTTATAATCAGAAATTCATTATGAGCGCACCCAAATTGCTTCTATCTAAAAACAATTTAGACTAAAGATCCTTAAAAAAAGTTATGAAAATAGTATCCGGTTTCACTTTTTTTCTTCTTCTTTTAAAAATTTAAGATACATTCTAATATATTCAACCTCTTAAAATATTCTAATTAATATGAATTGTATAGTTAACTTTAATCTTTATAACTTTATTTATATTAGTATTGGTTCTCGTTGTTAAAATAAAAGTTTATATACTTTATCTATAATTGATCTTACTCGAACATTAATAAATATTTATTTTTCTATTCTATAATAATATTAATTTTAATATATTATATACAAATAAAATTTTATCTAAAAAGTTTTTAAAAAGAATTGTGGTGTAACTGTCCAACAAAAAGGAATCTAACATGAGGAAAAAGTGATAGTTTATTATCCATTTCTATCTTGTGAAATTATGTTACATGGTGATGCTCATAATTGATTAAGTTTGTAAAATTAATTATTAATTTTATACATTAAAGTAGATAAATATAAAGTCAAATATAAAATAATAATCATTTTGATGATTATCATTTATTTGTTATTTCCTCATTTTCTTACAACTTAACGGATATATTTTGTTTTAATATTGTATTAGAACAACATGATATATTATTAAGTTCTATCAGAGAATGAGACGTTATTTCAATAAAATTTCATACATAAAGAATAAAGAAGGAAAGACAATAATGAAATCAATAGATTTAATTGAAATCAGTTAAGTTCTTCAAGTTCTGAGGAAGACATTGGTAATCTTTTGATAAAGTTTTGAAGAAATCGAAAAAACAATATAACGGTGTTAGTAGTGTTTCTAGTTTAGAAAATGAATTAGACAAAACCCTGTAACCTCACAAAATAACATGATTTAAATCATTTATATGACATGTTTTCAAATTTATAATATTTATTATTATTATTTTCTTATACAAGTTTTAAATATTTTTGTTATATGATTCATAAAAACGAATATATCTTAAAATTGAAATATAATAATTATTCTAAATAAAAAAAATTAAGTTAAATAAAATTTTAAAAAATAATTATATAAAAAACTATTATATTATTTTGATATATTATAAGGATTTACTTAAATATTATATAAAACTTTCATTTTTAATAAATAAAAATTTAGATATATGTAGATATTATGTAAACTTATTTTTATAAGTTAAATATTTTAATTATTTTTATAAAATGTTTAAAATTTGGATATGTTATATATTTACTAAATGTATTTATTTAAGTTATAATATTTCTAAAACATATTTTCATTTAAATAAAATTAACTCAAACAAATTAATTTTTAAAAAATAAAATATATTAAATTTACAAAATATATAAATTAAAATAACAATTAATTAATTTGTTCTAATTATAAAAAATATTAATTATTATGTTAAAAATTATTTTATTATTATATTATTATTATTATTATTTTTTCAATTAATTAATTATATAAATTATTTAAAATAATATATAGTTAATTTATATAAGTTTAGTTGCTTTTATTAATTTAAAATTTACCAAAACTATAACTAATACAAAAAATAATAAATATATTTATATAATTAAAATTCTTAATTTAATATATATATATATATATATATATATATATATATATATATATATATACTTGTTAATTAATTTTTTTTATATATTTCAAATAAATTTTTATTTTATAGTTTTTATCATTAAATATCTTTATATTTTAATTAAATTATATATTAATTTAATTCAAAAATATTATTTATAAAAGTATTATAAACATTTATAAATTTTATTTAATTAACAATATAATACTAATTTTTTATTACATTTAACCTATTTAATATTATAAAAATATTAATTTCTTTCATATTTTTATTTCTTTTTAACCTATTTAATTTTTTTTATAATTTTTGTTGTATATTTTAGATTTATTGAAATTTTAAATATAATACTAAATTAAAATATATTTTATTATTAATTTATTATATAAATTTTTATAATTAAAATTTTATAAAAATAATTAATTATCAAAATATTGTTTTGAAATTTAAAATAAAAAATTAAATCATAAAAAATCTAATTTAATTTAACATTATATAAGAAAATACATGTTTATTGTGTTTATTTAACTGCTTTATTTATATAGTTCATAAAAATAAACAAATTATTAATTATAATAATAATAATAATTTTATATTCAATAATAACAAAAATAAAATTTTATAAATTAAGTTTTAAATATATTTTTTTTAATTATTATAAAACAATATTATTTAAACTAATAATTTAAAAATTATTAAATTTTAAATATTAATTATTTAATTAAAACAATAAAATTAAAAGATAAATAAAAAGAGTTATATTATAAAATTTATAAATTTTTAGTTAATTAAAATTTTATAATATAGTTTAGAATATATAATATATATAAAATATATTTTTAAGAAAAATATAATAATAAAAATTTATGTATTTAATAAAAATAATTATAATGAGTAATATATTTTATAATTATAATAAGTAATATATTTAATTATAATAATTAAAAATTTAATAATAATAAAAATATAATTATAATTATAATATATATATATATATATTTTAAATTAATTTTAATAAAATATGTATATAATTTGATTTATATAAATTATATATTTTTTATAAAAAATGTATATAATTTAGATTATAATTATTAGACTAAACATTTTTCTAATAAAATTATAATATTGATTTATTTTTGAAAAATATTTTATAATATAAAATGAATAAATATGAATAATAATACTTTAAATATTTTTAAATATATTGGTGATTAATTAAAATTTTAAAATTTATTATTAAGAAACAATAAAATGTAAAAAGTTATTAAATACTCAAATAAATTTTCATATATTTTTAAATTTGTACAAAAATAAATTATAAAAAACATTATTTTTTATTTAAAATAAAAATAAACTAACACAAAAATTATATAATTTATACCTATGTGTTTAAATTATATATATATATATATATATATATATATATATATAATATAAAAATATAATGTTATAAATATAAATTAATTTTTAATTTAAAATTATTAATAATTTATAATATAATAATAAAATGTTTTTTAGATAAAAATGTAAAAATCAAAATTTTATTTTCAATTATAATAAATATATTTATATTTTTAATATAAATATTAATTAAATAAAAAAATTATAATAGGTCATAAAACTAAAATTTCATGAAAAGGATAATGTAAAAAATCTATTATAATTAAAAAACAATATAATATTATAGTAAAATATATTTTAATTAATTTTAATAAAGAGTGTATATAATATAATTAAACTAAATTAATTTTTTTTAAATATTATTTTTAATATAAAATTATAATTTATAAATTAAATATTTTATAATAAAATTATATTTTTGATTTATTTAAAAATAAAATATTATAATAAATAATAATAATTTAGTTATAAATAAAACAAATAATTATTTTAGATAATTCAAATCATTAAATAATAATAAGATAATTTGTAAAAATTAAATTTTAAAATTTATTTTAAATTTACAATTAAATGTTATTAATAAATAGTTTTAAAATAACTAAAATAATTAAAAATTAATGATTAATTAATTTTAAGTTTTATTTAAAATTAAAAAAACATATTATTTTATTATTTTTAAGATAATTGTAAATCTTATATATAATGTAAAAATAAATTATAATTAAATAAATTTAATTGACACGGAAAAAATTTTAAATACATAATTTTATATTTTTATTAAAAATTGAATATTTATTTAATGATTTAATAAAATATATAATATATAAACAAAATTTAATATGTTTATATTTTTTTTAATTGTAAGTATATTTTGTAATAACTTTAATGGTTTATTTTGAGGACATTTTTAAAATATTTAGTTTTTTGCTTTATATATCTATATATGATTCATTTATTTTTTTAAAATAAATAATTATATTTAAATGATAAAAACAAATGTAATGACCAGTTTTTATTTTATATATATTTCCCAATTATCTCAATTTCTTAGGCTTTTATTTTGACGTGTTTATACATTTCAAAAAATACATAAATATTAATTAATTAATTAAAACAAGTCTTTAATTTATCTATTTCAGTGATTTTTTAATACACTAATATATATATATATATATATATATATATATATATATATATATAAAAGTTAAATGTTTTATCTATTTATTTATGGAAAAATATTAATTTTATATATGAAGTTAGATGAAAGTATCACATTTATTAATTAGGTGTTAAATCATATTTATATATAGAAACTTAATAATTTGTGTAATATTTTATCAATCCAAATCAATGTTAATTCTCTCCAACCACTCAAACTTTGTTAATATAAAATATTTTATTGTATATATTTAATATTTTAATTTAGTTAATTATTTATTCAGAAAATAAAATGTAATAAAATAATTTGAATTCTAATTCTTTTTAATGAGATTAATAATTTAAATGTGTATATATATATTATTTATAATTGTTAAAATCAAGAATAATTTTAAATAATAATTTTATTTTAATAAAATTAAGAATTTTAATTTAAATATAAATCTACTTATAATATATTTTATTTAGAATAATTATTTAAATATTTATTAAATAAATATTAAAATAATAACAATTTAAAATAAAATAATTTTAGACAATAATTTATAATATTTTAAATTATTCAATTGAACAATTTATTATAAAATCTAGATTGATTAGAGTTCTTATTCGTCTTAAAAATTAGATGTTGTGACATGACCTGGTCAAGTTTTTAAGATTTGGATTAGGACAGGATTATGACATATTATAATTCCATGAATACAATTCAATTGCATGCATTTATATGAAGATTGAGTACCAACCTATTTGGAAACAATCATGAATGAATGACCTAATCGAAAGGAACAAAACGCGTAGTTTTTGGATTATCTAACTCTCTTTTTAACAAATCCAAAGGTAGGTGATTTGATTGCTTTTTTCCATTCATTTTTATTCTTTTTTTGTCTGTCTTTATTATTACTTTCTATTCATGAGAGTGAGATATACTAGCTAAAGCTTACTGATATACATTGATAATTGCACGATGACCAATTCATGGTAATATATTTGTGTGTCATTGTATCATATAAGTTGAAAGATCGTTTCCTTACCTTGATTTTGATTGCTTTGAGGTAAGAAGAAGTTGTAAACCAAATCATTACAGAATAATATCAGCCTCATAAACTAAACATCTCATTTTACGTTGAAATCTTTTGACAATCACAGCATACAACTACATCTACATCATGAGTCCTTATGTACTTAATGTAAAACTATGTAGTTTTGGTTTGAACTCTTACGCATGATTTTCCATGGCGCTTTTGGAACTTTTCATCGCTGCATCTATGGCAGTTATAAAAGTGACAAATGAAACTGTAAGTTTTTTATTTTGCTAAATCTGATGAAAAAATTGGTATTGCTTATCTTTATGTTAATTTTGATTTATACAGATTTCTGGATTTGTGGTAGGACTTGTACCTCAAATCAAATGGTTATTGATTGGTGATAAAGCTCCTTTACATGTAATTCAAGATTCTGCTTTTCTGCTCGGGTATAATTCCAATACTCATGATCATTTGCTTGGGATAACAATCAATTATTCATAACACACTATGAAAATACATCATTTAAAAAGTGTTTCTAAATGGCTCCGACTAATTATTGTCTTAATTACCTAAGAGATGGAGCTATCCCAACACTTACTTTGATTATTGGAGGGGGAACCTTATGAAAGTTAATTGTGTTTTTAACAACAAACAACTTTAGACACATTTTTTTCATTTCTCCTACTCTTCCAATGAATTGTGATTTATTGATTTTTTTTATATAGTATTGCCTCTTATTGGAATTGTCAAAGGAGTATTGCATATTGGTTTAGTGAACCCATGTCCACTTTATCAATTTGTTCTTTTACTGCAGTTTGCCCTGCCTCCTGCATTGAACATTGGTATGCAAAATCTTCTTCCAATGCTCCTTAATTTAACTTCTATCCTATTCATTTATGCCACTAAATAACTACATCAATTTCAGCCATTTTTTAAAGCATATTAGGTATGATTCACAACAAAGAAAAAATCAATTAGCTTAAGACAAGTTAAAAAGTGGTAAATCTTACTAAATTCTTAGTTTAAAAAATTAGAAAAATATTCCGATGCCGGGAATCGAACCCGGGTCCCCTGGGTGAAAGCCAGATATCCTAACCGCTGGACGACATCGGATTTTTGTTATAATTTATTTATTTAATTTGATATCATTTTGTTATCTCAATAACCTAAAATGAGATTTTTGAAGGTGGAGTACAAATATTATAAGACCTCCATGTATCAAGAAACTATTAGGTACAATTTTACAAAAAAAAATAATTCCATAAGGCAAAAGGTTAACATAGTTTCATCCAAAATGTTTGACTTGTTTGATATTATAATTATGAAATTATATTTAGTATTACAAATGGTTAAACATTTGGTGAGGGATAGAAAAGGGGTACTCTCAAATTTGGAAGTGTTATTTGTAGAACATCAAATAAGAAACCCAATATCATAGTCCACTTTATAGACTGATCATACACAATATTGTAAAAATGTACATGAAATAAATTAAAGAAATAAGATGATAAAAATGTACGAATATAAATTAATAAAATATATATCAAAGTTTCACTCGCAGGAGAAAAAGTCGTTAAAACATATCTTTCGTTCTTGGTCCGCTTCAATGTTGTTATGTGAAAATTAATATGGGAGCATAAATGTGAATTAGAAAATAACTTAGGGAGTTCATAAATGACAAAAAAAAATTAATTCAAATATCATATTTGGTGAGCTATATAATGCTTATAGATGTTGTCCATGATACAATCAACAAATTCTATAAGCATTTGAAATGAGCTATCAATAATATTTAACTCAATGCTAAAGGACCAATAAATATATTAACTATTCATAACAAAATTGCAATAATACATGGAACCGATTTTGACCCATCTGCTTTACATATTGTATAAATTTCAACCGAATTCTCAAAAAGATTCGTTTGTTTTATAAATTAACATTTTTTAGAAGAATTTGTTTGTCTTATAATTTTTTTTTAATTAAGATTGTAATTATTAACCAAATAATTATTATGTCTATATTTTTTTTAAATGATCCATCTATATCATAAATGATAAAAATTATTTTTAAAAAAATGACAAAATATGAAGAAGAAGAAAAAAAAATACAACCAACGTTACCCAACATGTTATTGAGCTCGTAAATTTAAAAAAAAAAAAACGAATAAATCTCCTACCAATTCCATCAGTTTTCCAAAACAACGACTTACTATAATGCAACTTGTACATAATGTCACAAGAATCTCATTAAATGCCCCTATAGAATCAAAAACATCTCAACATCCTAATTACATAGATCATTTAAAATCCATTGATCCATCTATCAAATTTTAGTTTCACAAATAATATATGATACATCAAAGGTTCCCAATAGTGACTTAATGACACATTTCTTCACACCGTCATTGATTTCATAAACGGTTCAAACAACAATATTTCTAATCATTGATGAAATCTAATCGAAATAACTCCTCAACTTTGAGACACGCTTTCCCTCTTGTATATAACCCTATAGTAGACCATTTAACTTCTTCAACTAAAATTGTTCGTAGATGTTCAACGAAGAAGGGGTTGGGTGGAAAAATATATACAGAAGGGATGATATCTCGTGCACATTGAGCCACACTTTAGTCTCTAATATTTTACATGATCTCGTGACTAGAGATGAGTCGTCTAAAGTTACTTTCGGATTAGACTTGGCAAAGTAAAATGAGGGGACTCTTCTTGGTTCTTAGCAATCACATGCCCGCATTCCTTTTTTTCAACATCTAGGGTGGCATCGCAACCCGAGAGTTATGAAGACGAATACTCAATCTTTGCCTCACTAAAAGGCTCATTTAAGCTCTCTTTAGTGTGCACAACATCCCTCCTATCCATATCAAATCTCTATGAATTCGTCATCTCAACAATTATCCTTTCAACATTCACAAGAATAGCAATACATATCCGATCAACATAAAATGGGGTTATCACCGACTCTCTCGTTTTCCTAAACAAAGTCGATGGCTCAAACACAGACATAGTCGATGTGTTTGTTCTAAATGAAGGAGACACGACAATATGACGGTCATGCCATATAATCACCTTATACATTTGTTTTCTATTATCAACAAATGGGATTTCGAGTAACGAATATGTGAATCGAAGTGATGCACGAGAATTCTAACCCAATCAATCTCCTACAATAAATGACTTTTCTCATCGAGCTCAATAAATTTTCCGAGCTCAATAAATTTTCCAAGATCAATATTGGTCTGACTAAGAAGATAATGATTCCACATATTCGTTGGCATTCTAAACAATCGAATTCATGTACTCTCTATATCTACATAGGGTCTTATGATGTGTTCGAGCGCAACAACATGTGGATTCTCAATATTAAACGACCGACCATCAACGAGTCGTCAAATTCCTCCATCGACTAACGGTTTAATACATTTATCAATTGGAATGATAAATGTTGTTTTAAATACGTTCTATATAGTAACATATCTTTCTCAAGAATTGAAGCCCACTAAAAGACGCCTTAATTAGGTCTGAGTCCAAGACGCCCTCGATTTCAAGTCGACGTCTAAAAGAGCCTCGTGTAATGGCTTTAATTGGATCAAGTTTGTAATAAACTTATAGGAAGACATGTTGAAATAATTATCAATAAGAAAAAGAAATTTGGCTTCTGAATGGTCTGACTCCATTATCTTCTCTCCCTCTATTTTTGGGATGTTCAAATGCATCAAGACAACTAACAAGTCTGGTTAATTTTGGTACTTAGTTTCGATATTTGAATTGAATAAAAATATTTTCGTTGAACCAAAAGTGTAACAATCCTTCAGGAAATATCTTCACTTGGAAGCTTGTAAAGAGTGCAAGGGACAGAAAGGTGATAGGAGTGGAGTGGGTGTTCAGAACTAAGTTGAATGCAAATAACTTCATTAACAAGCACAAAGTAAGGCTTGTTGTTAAAGGGTATGCTCAAATCTTTGGTGTTCATTTTTTTTGAGACATTTGCTCCTATAGCCAGATTAGATACCACTAAATTGGTACTTGTTTTGGCTGCTCAAAAGGACTAAAATTGTATGTTGAGCAACCTGAAGGATTTGTTGTGAAAGAACATTAAAATGAAGTCCACTTGTTCAAGAAAGCCTTGTATGGACTGAAATAGGGTTCAAGGGCCTAGTACAACAAAATTGATAATTATTTGATGGAGTTGGGCTTCATAAAAAATCTAAGTGAAACAACTCTTTTTTTTTTAACCTATAGAAATGTTCAATTTTTGTTTGGTGTTTTCTAAATATGTGTTTGCTTGGATGGAAAAGATACTGGAATTGCGAATGAGAAGGAATGGGGCATTGATATGTTGAATGAGAATCATAATGAGACGGGTATTAATGAACAATGGGAATGGACATTAAAAAGTCGCAATGTACCTTTCTTTTATTGGAAGCCATTGCGCTCTAGCTTGTTTGCAAAAGATAGTCTTATTTTTATTGGATATATTATCTTCCATTGTATTATTGGTGATGATATTGACCTCCTAACACACTTTACTTCTTCCATGAAATTAAATTGGAAAAGTGTTCATTACAATCATTTTATTGAAAAAATGCAGGAGTAGAGAAATCTGGAAAAAATGCTAAAGGTGATTCATGGTGGGAGACATGGCAGGAAGTCCTTCACCAAGATGAGTGGAGGTTCTTTTTCCTTCTATTCTACTTTTTAAGTTTATTTGATCTAAAAAGTTTTAGATTATTTTGATATTTTAGTTGATAATTTGGTGGAAGAAGTGATTAATGATGAGATAGTGGTTTATTTAGTATGTTCTGTAAACTATAATGTTGCAGTAACTTAGCTAGGATAGATAGAAGTGCTGAGAAACAAGCGAAATCAGGAACAAAAAATGCTGGATGGTATGAGAAATGGTAAAGCTCTATCCCCCATTATGGAAGAGTATCACATTGTTTGGCACTAATATGAAGTAACCTTACATTGGTTTCTTTTCATTTGGTATTTTCTGCTCTTCTTTTCTAAAGGTGGGAAAATTATGATGCTAAAGGCTGGACTGAGAAGGGGGCTCATAAGTATGGAAGACTTGATGAACAGTCTTGGTGGGAGAAATGGGGAGAGAATTATGATGGAAGGGGTTCTGTCCTAAAATGGTATTTTCTCATTACATATTCCACTTTCATTAACTGTCTAAACATAGAATAAACAAGCATAGGGATGGCAATGGGTACCCGTATACCCGATACCCGTGGGTACCCGATGATCGGGTTCGGGTATTTTAAATCGGGTTCGGGGTCGGGGTCGTGGATGGGGAGTAAAAAATGGTACCCGATCGGGTTCGGGGTCGGGGATGGGGAGTATTGGAAACCCAAACCCGATACCCGATACCCGAATATATTAATATTAATATATATATATATATATTTATATTAATAAAATTTAAGTGACTTATCAAATTCCACATTATAACTTGTAACTACTAACCATTAGGGGTGAGCATTGGGTGGTTTAATCCGAAATCCAATCCAATCCGAATTCTAAATACTAATTCGGATTGAATATTTCGGATTGGACTGAGATCGGATCGGATTGAGTTCGGATTGAATTAAATCGGATTGGATTAGGATTATCCAAATTATCCAAACTATCTAAATAAAAAAATATTTTTTAATTAATTTTCTTTAAATTAAATTTTATCTCAATATAATATATATTTTACTTACTTGACAACGATATTTCTTTTTATTTTTTTATTTTTATTATTATTTTCATATTCAAATTTAATAATAATAAAAAATTTGAATTTTAAAAAAAATTTAAAAAAAAATTTAAAAAAAAATTGTTGACTAATTTCAAGCTGATATATATAAATATTTTTTAGTTTGGATTATCCAAACCATTTTCAATCCAATCCGTATCCGATCCGTATTAATTAGTAAAATGGTTTGGATTACGGATTGGATAAATTTAGTTTGGATTTAATACGGATCGGACAAAACGGATTGGTTTTACCCATTTGCTCACCCCTACTAACCATCATTAAATAAATATATTAATTATTTTATCATTACTAATATCACGCTTAACATCATTTCCTAGATCCACATTTAACAAGTTAACATCATTTCATTCATTTAACATCATTTCATTCATTTGTAAATTGTAATAAGTGTTTCTCTCTCATAGTATGTTCGTTGTTCATTCTTGATTCAACCATTCTTCAAGTCTTCAACTTCTATCTTCTTCCACCTTCTTCTAGTTTTTGTTCAAAATCTTCAATAGCTATGCAAGTAAGTAATGTTTTTATTTAATAAAGTTATGTTTGTTCTTCAACTTTTACAATCTTATATTTATTTATTTATTAACTTAATCATCAATCTTTATTTTGTAGATTCTTCTTCCGTTTTAACAGCAACAAAGTTGATTTTTTCTATAAGTTCTACACGAATACAACACATAGTAGGTAAGTAATACTTCTATTATTTATAGATTTTTTTGTTTAATATGTTGATTTATAGATTTTTTTGTTTAATATGTAAAATCTCTTGATTAATAGATATTTTCAGATTATATATATATATATGTGTGTTTAATATGTGGAATAACTGATAATATATGCGAGAATAGATTTAGACATACTTTCATAGTTTCATTATATATGTAATATGCCTATAAGTTATTTGACTCCGATTAAATAAACCACATCAAACATTATAAAATTTATCCAAATCATGTAATGTAGATGGATTTTCACAACTCACAAATTAGGGTTTCACAAACTAGGGTGGTAAATTATAATAGAATATTAATATTATTAAATATTTTTTATGAAATAATATATAATTTAACAAAGTAATACAATAAATAAAATTATTTTTTATAAAGGCAAAAATAAAGGGTCAAAGAGTATTTTTTTAAGGAATATTAAAAGTTCTTTATATTTAGTTCAATATATTAGTTAAAAAAGAAAAGAGTTTTTTAAATATTATGTTTAACTATATTTAGGGAATAATAGTTCAATATATTAATATCTATTTTTTGTATATGTTAATGTTGATTGTTTTTTCTTTTGATTTTGTAGGTTGTAATTTACATGTGTTGAAGAAATGTATTCAAGAAGGATGCTTTTTGTGCGAAAACTAATTTGATGATTTCTGAAGATTTTGTGTTTAATTAAGAATTATGTTCTATCACTTTTAAGTTTTTTTTCTGTATTTTTGTAGTATGGATGAATTTATATTATGTGTGGATGATTTTTTTGTCTATTGTTTAAGGATATAATATTTATTAATAGTTTTAGGTTAATTATATTTTGTAGTAACCTATTATATTTAATTTATATAATTTTAGTTAATTAAATATAATTTTTTAATATTTCATATCGGGTAATGGGGTACCCGCCGGGGATCGGGTACCCGATGAATCGGGGATGGGGATATAAATAGAGATACCCGTCGGGTTCGGGGTCGGGGTCGGGTAGTAATTTGAAATTCGGGTTCGGGGATGGGTACTTCACTACCCGGTAGGTAGGGTACCCGTTGCCATCCCTAAACAAGCATGACAACCCACAGCTAGTTTACTAATAATATCTCGGTTTAGAAGTTCATATCTTCTCGTTTGAAGACCATATTTACTATTGTTCAAAATTTAGTTCAAAACTCTCAAAAGGATATCAAGAGAAGGAAATGTCAATTTCTTTAAAGTTTTTATCCTTAATCTTTCTTTTCTATTTTTTAATAAAATGTCATTTTATAAGAAAGGGTGCTTTGCTTATCCTTGATCTTCCATTTAGCAATCAACCACTGACTAAGTTTAGCTTCCTACAAGAAATGAAATGTCGATCAAAATAGTTATTGCAATTGTTTTATAATGGTAATGGTAGTGGTAGTAGGAGGATATATTAGTAATATCACAATGGTAGTATGATACTTATTGGAGTAACGAATAAAATGGTATTGAAACTGAATTATGAACTCTAAAGGTTTAGGCCATTATGGTTTCATCCACAATTAATTCTATTGACATGTTGTATATTCTTCTACCTTTTATAGGGTCTTGATAAAGTATTAGCAAAATAACCGGACCTCTAATGAAAACGCATCAGAAAATCTCTTTTTTTGTTTCCTCAGGACAGACAAGTGGGCTCAACGGAAATTGGAACTAAATGGGGAGATAAATGGGAAGAGAAGTTCTTTGCTGGCATTGGTTCACGGCAAGGAGAGACTTGACATGTATCGCCTAATAATGATCGTATGTCTTTTCTTCTCAGTTTTTTCTTAAATGGTTCAAGCGTCAAGATTCGAATCCATTACCTTAGTATACGAGTTTATGTGTTTTACCACTAAGTTATTCTTCACTTTTTTCTCAATTCTATATGAAAAATTTCGAGACTTCCCATTTATGTTACTGAATTATTATTTCTATCATCGAAATCTAGGTTGGTCTAGAACATGGGGAGAAGAGCACTTTGGAAATGGGTAAGGATCTAACTCCCAATCTAAGACCCCCCACATAGAAACACTTTGGAAATGACTAATATCTTTTTTGTTTTGCTGTTTTCTTTAGAAAGGTGCACAAATATGGTAAAAGCACTTCGGGAGAAATTTGGGATATTGTTGTCGATGAGGAAACTTACTATGAGTAAGATTTTACTTTTCATCTTTACTCCAATATTATTATATTTTTGTGTTAGATTGATTCAGCCCAAGATTTTAAACAATGGCAGGGCTGAGCCACATTATGGGTGGGCAGATGTTGTGGGTGATTCAGTTCAACTGTTATCAATTGAATATCGAGAGAAGCCACCTGGTTTTTACCCAAACATTAATCTTAAACCGTACCACCCACCATCTCCAGAGGATGATTTGCCAGACGAGGGAAAAGGGAGTCGTCGTCGTCCTATATAGTGACAACAGTTTGAACTCTAAAGCTTTTGTTTTTTCAAACTTGTGGATAGGCTCTCTCAATTTCATTCATTCTTTTGGTTATTTGGTCATTTTTCAATAGCATTGAACAATGTTGATTAGTCATTAGGTGAGAAAAGGAAAGTATTTTATGTTATAGACTGCTGCAAAATGTTGATCCTTGATACAGTTTGATATATTAGTTGTACTAGTTTCATCTTGATCTTAATTTGATTGTTTATTTAGTAGTAACAAAACTGACATAATCCAATCCGCAATCACCAAATTCTACTCTACACAATTTTATACCTCTAGTTTTACATATTCACCATATTTAGGACTTATTTTATATCGAATTGCGAATTCAACCGAATTCAAACAAACCTCGTATAAAATGACAATTTGGGTTTTACATATTCTCTATTATTCTGTACATCCATCGTAGACAGAAGAAGGAATAAATCAAGAAACGAAAAGTTGTGCTTTGCCATCAATAAAGAGACTCATGAACTCTTCACCGTCAACACTTTCCTTCTCCAAAAGAAGTTGTGCGAGTTTGTGAAGGATATCGATGTGGGTTGTGATGATCTGTTTGGCTCTCGAGTATGCACGTTCAACCAGCTCTCTAACTTCTGAATCTACCACATCCGCTGTAGCCATTGAGTAATCTTTCTGGGACGACATCTGCATGGATATGGATGAATCACAAACAAACAATCAAAAAAATTACAATTCTTTTCACCTTCTTTTCTTCTCAAGTTGTTTCTTTCTTTCTTTCAAATTAATGAATTAATTTACCTGTTGACCCAAGAAGGGATTGCCACCACCTCCTCCAATGGCAACTTGTCCAATCTTCTTGCTGAAACCAAATCTTTCCACCATTTGTCTTGCCACCCTCGATACTTGCATAAAATCATTTGACGCACCTGTCGTAACATTTTCTTCCCCAAAAATAACCTCTTCCGCTATCCTGTGTATTTTCAAACCAACCAAAACAAAAGGAGGAACTTTAAATTGTTAAAGAAGGCTCCAAATTGAATTCTTGTTTTCTCTATTGGCTTCATTTGAAAGGAAACTTATTTCTAGATCTAAATCCGGCTAAGAAACTACCAATGAATTTCATATCGAAATATGTTTGGTATAAAAGGTTTAGCTTATCAAACAGCGTCTTTCAATGAATAATCACACTGTCCGATTATCATGAAATCTTTGTAGATTGATCTCTTCAAGATCATCTTTTTAGCCCGCACCTGGAAGAGTAATTCTATTGTTGACAACTTATTTGGATCTAGATTCTTGGCCAGACTAATTTTGGATACGTAGTCTCACTATTTCAAACCTGTGTAGATTTAGGTGGGATGTTGTTTTCTATGCGTTGTTTAATGTTTGATTGAATTGTAGCTGACTGTGTAGCTGGCAAAACCTTTTTTTTCTCCATTTCAAGTTCAATTGTAAACTCATTTTTTGGATTATTAATAAAATTGTTCGCCATGGCACATTTTTTAAATAATGATACTAACCTTCCTCCAAGTGCAACCG
The DNA here is from genome assembly GCF_907164915.1 of Impatiens glandulifera. Taxonomy (NCBI): domain Eukaryota; kingdom Viridiplantae; phylum Streptophyta; class Magnoliopsida; order Ericales; family Balsaminaceae; genus Impatiens; species Impatiens glandulifera. The sequence continues at coordinate 14,273,428 of NC_061863.1, read as the reverse complement.
CCATCTGATTCTCCAAATAACTCCTGCTATACAGTCCAGATTCGAGCCTCTCTTCACTTGGTGCAAAAAAGGTAAGACCACCAGCTTGTCCACGAGGAATTATAGAAATTTTAGCAACGGGATCATACTCAGGCATTAATGCACCCACCAAAGCATGACCAGCCTCATGATAAGCCACCAGTTTCTTCTTCTCTTCCGAAACTACTGCATTTTTCTTCTCCGGTCCAGCAATAATCCTCTCAAGGGCATCCGATATCTCGTCCTTGCTTATCTCCTTCAACTCTCTCCTAGCTGCTAGAATAGCAGCTTCGTTCATCAGGTTCTGCAAATCTGCACCCGTGAATCCTGGTGTTCTTCTCGCTATCTTTTCAAAGTCCACATCTTTCCCAAGTGCCTTTCCTCTTGAATGCACCTATTTTTTTTTATTATTACCATCGTTATATTCAACAAATCAATCAATCAATGTTTCTTTCTAATCATATTTATTTGGATTGAATTCAAATAACCCACATCAAACAAGGCATAAGAAGGAAGAAACTTTTATTCAATTACTCATTACTAGTAGCAGCAACTAATGAATAACAAGAGCAAATTATTTGAATTTAAATAATACCAAATCTGGAAATTAGACAGGATGAAAATGTTGGAAAATCGATGACAAACTGGTAAAAAAACGACTCAACCCATAACCACTCCATAAGGGTTTGTTTGATTTTAACCACAATGAAGTGAAAACTCTCATTCAATGAAAAGATAGACATTTTATCAATAATTTGTTTTAAAACTCAACAATTTTAACCCACCAAATCGACACTATAACGGAACAATCATTCAAGAAACCAACTGCCATCGGTTGGAATGGTTTTTTCACACCATATATGTTATATAAAGTTTCTTTGAACAACTCAACCTAGTGTTCATACTTCATAGTCTAATCAAGATATGAATTATGCCCATTAAGAACTTCAGTTAAAGTGAACATCATAACTGTGGGTCATCATGTTCGGTAAAGAATTAATCGAAGAACTTAGGGTTAGATAATAATACTTTGTTGCATAATTAGGTCTTTTTAGGTAGCTTAATTTATCTTTATGAATTAGAGTAAGTAAATTTTCAGTATTCATTAATACCTGAAGGATCTTAACTCTGCCAGCAACATCAGGCCTGTCCACAGTCACTTGCCGATCAAATCTACCAGGTCTCAACAATGCTGAATCAAGAACATCCGGTCTGTTAGTTGCCGCCAAAACAATCACACCCGAGTTCCCCGAAAATCCATCCATCTCCGTCAACAGCTGGTTAATGGTCTGTTCTCGCTCGTCATTCCCACCTCCAAGACCAGCACCTCTCTGTCTCCCAACCGCGTCAATCTCATCAATAAACACAATGCACGGCGCCTTTGATTTCGCCTTCTCAAACAAATCCCTAACTCTCGACGCACCCACACCAACAAACAGTTCAACGAATTCCGAAGCCGCACATGAGAAGAAAGGAACTCCTGCCTCTCCAGCCACTGCTCTAGCTAGTAATGTTTTCCCTGTACCAGGCGGCCCAACCAGAAGACACCCTTTTGGTATCTTAGCTCCCAAGGCAGTGTATTTTTCAGGATTTTTCAAAAAATCTACTACTTCCTGTAACTCCAACTTAGCTTGATCAGCTCCGGCAACATCAACGAAAGTAACCCCGGTTTCTGGTACTTCCTGGAACTTCGATTTCGACCTAGCGAAATCCATAGGTCCTCCTCCTAATCCACCAGGTCCGCCAGGACCGCCTTGAGATCGTCCGAATAAGAGGAAAAGACCAGCGAATGCAAGTAAAGGGAAAAACAAATTACTAATAAGACTGAAAATACCATTGCCTGAATCTCCTTCAGCAACGGAAATATCAACGCCATTCATTGCCAATATATCGATGAGGTCTGGATCGTTGGGGACGGTCACGGTCGCGCGACGACCATCGACGGCAGTGAGCTGAAGTCCGCCGCCGTCCTTGCTAAATCGAACCCTCTCGACTTTCCCTTTCTTAACCGCGTTTAAGAACTCGCTATACCGCCACTGCGCGCCTTCTGGGAGATCGGAAGGTGTTGTTGCTTGTGGTTTCGGCGCTGTCAAGACGAGATTTTGCGAAAACAGGGGCGAATTTGTTGGATTTGAGCTAGGGTTTTCGAGTTGAATTACAGGTGGTGGAGTGATTGGAGCATCGATGGCGAGAGCTTGGGGAGAAATTGAGGAGAGGAGGAGTATAGTAGATAAAGTAGCTTTGGATGAAACGGATTGAAATTCATTATTTGATCTTGTTCCTCCTCCTCCTGGTTTGAGGAGCGATTGTGGGATTAGAAATCTTTTTCGATTAGAGAGAAAAGGGAAGAATCTGGTTGTTGTTGTTGTTTTAGGAGTTGGGGGAGAGATGAAGATTAAAGAATTGGCGAGGAAATTTGAGGACATGAGAGGATTAGTAATGGCGTAAGAAGCCATGGATGGATGAATATGGCGGACTGTTGTTGTTAAGTGTGAAATTGCAGATATGGGCGGGGGGCGGGGAGAAGAAAGAGATTATGAAATTGAAGGGTGAAGAAGGAATTCAGCCATAGAAGAGAATCTATGGATTCATCTCTAATTACGTGTATCAAATGTTATCCACTCATTCATTTCCCAATTCCATTCCCTACTCTCATTTTCTAATTTAGCAAATTTGGAACCTTCTAGAAAATTCAGAACATTGAGGGGCTAAATTGAACCTCCCTCGTAACTTTAGGAATTCGGAAATGACAATTCCATTTCCGAATTCCTAAAAAAGAGATCTAACGTCGTTCCGATGGATGACGTAGCTAATACAGAGATTCTATGAAGGTTGTCTGCTTGGAGTCGCCCTCGACATCTTTGTCGTCTAGCTTTTGAAGGATAGTAGAGCATTGCTCTGCTACTGAATTGGGAATCCGATTTTCCAAAGGAAGGTTCCGTCGTAGCTACTACAAGGATTCTGTAAGAGTCCTATGCTCGGAAATTGCCTCGGAATCACCTCGCCATTCGTCGTCGCCTAGCTCTAAGAGGATAAGCGAATAAAATCAATAGCGAAGAAGAGAACATTGCTCTACTTTCTAGATTTGGAGTCCATTTTCCGAAGAGATGTCTTCCAGCCGTCGAGTCCGTCGCTTCAAGGACTCGCCAATGTGTTGAGTATTGTCAATATGGAGTTTGGTTCACAGGAAGGGAAGGAAAAGAAGTAGAACGAGGATTCTCCTGAGATCGGAAATTTGGCTATGAATTTCATTCACGGATTACTTCTTCCTCGTGGTATGTGTTGTTTTTGGCACACAATTAGAATTTCACATCAAAAAATAATAAGAGTGAGAATAGTTTCTTCATATATAAAAGAATTTTTTTTCACAATTAGAAAAAAATCTTACATCAGACGATGATGAGAGTTGGAGAGTTTCTTAGTGTATAAAAGAAACTCTCCCTCTTTTTAGTTTATTGCACTCAATATTTGTATCTCTTCTTTCTTATTAATTGATAGTCTTAATATTCGGAGACGTAAACAATTTTTGGCCGAACTCCGTTATCAAATTTTGTTAGTGTGTTCTTTCTTATGTTTTTTCTTTTGTTTATGTCAATTTTTCTCAACAAACTGTTCTTTCACGGAATTGATGTCAGCGACTTCGCGACATTGTGCTTCGACTATGCCTTCGTCGATGCTTGAAGCTAATCTAGAGCGCTCTTAAAGAAGTGTCTAGTAATCTCTTTTTCGGCGACAACATTAGAAGAACTCAGCAATGTCAATATAGATTAAGGTTTGAGGCTAGTCTTGACATAGCCTCTTCCTAAACTAGACACACAGTTTAACTTAGGATTCTAGAAGCTAAGGTGCACCAATTCATCGAGCAAATAAGATTGTTAAATAACTTAACATTTATAAATTAAATAATGAAATCAATTAAACTAACATTTGCTTCACGTCGATGTATGAATTCAACAATGGATGTCATATAGTCATAGAAGTAATTTTAGGGACCTACCTAAGAAGAGCTGAAGAAGAAGTATGAATGAATTGTCGAAGTTGAGTTCACTAGAGAATTTGAATTCTCGCCAAAATCGCCTTAGGAATGTTATTTGTTTGGTCTCTCAAGCTCTCAAGTGTAGTCTCTTTCTAAGTGTATTATGTAAATCTTGCAAATGGTCAGTCGTGTCTCAATCAAATGAGGATGATCATTTATATACCCCAGCAAGGGCTATCTTTAGAATATTTAATTTTGGAAAATTGGTAACTCGTTCAACGAGTTAAACCAATTCATTTAAGCGCCTAACTGAGTTTTGGTCGAGTTCAATCTTGTAGGTAATTAGTCAAGCTACACTCTTCGCTTTGTATCAAGTCAAATGGTTAAATGTAGGTCAAGTTGCACATTTCAAAGTTTAGCCTCTTTCTTTGTCTTGGTTTCAGCCTTCCTATTTCGGTCGAGACTTCTAAGAGTTGTAACTTTTGACTCAAATCACCATTGAAGTCAAGCCAGGATGCACTAGAAAGGTATTTGAGTTAGCTAAAAGTTTCTTCTCACCAATGAAGTCCAAGAAAGTCTGCATGTCCACCAATTCTTGATAAAACGTCGTTGACCCTGAAATGAACAGTCTGGCTTACAGACGACCTAACGTGGGTTGTAGGTCAAGCCATGAGTACTACTTGTTGTCAATAGAAAGTCAATTCAAAGATTTTTTCAACGATATCTCATTTGTATCAAATGATCAAGTAGATCAAAATATATGAATTTACGAAGTCTCACCTAGCTTCAGTTCTCTAGGATTGAAAATGGTGTACTTGCATTGTGTTGTTGGGCTATGTAGACCACCTTAGTCATTGAATGGAGACTCGGTAACGGTGTCATTCGATCGGATTGTGTCTTATCTTTCTAACTATAGGTAGCAATCCAATTATAATGCTATGGGCTCAAGATATGAATTTTTAACCGTATGTATATTAAGTTTGATCATATTCTGAATGCATCGTCTTGTACCGCTGATTTCTCGTGTTGAAGAGCTTCAATCCGAAACATGGATCAAACGGATCTTGTAGAAGACTCTTCAAGCTTTCCAAAACATCTAAGAACATCCAAAAATATCGAGTGTATAGGTTTGGGTGAATTTTTGAATTTAAATATACTTGTTGATCTTCCTTCAGCCAAAGAAACGCCTAACAAAGCATTTGGGCGTTTTTTTCAAATGAAGCGCTTGCTGACACCAAGATGACGTTACTGAAGCGTTTTGAAATTTGTAAGCGCGCAAGAGTGTTGCGTTGACTTCCGTTGATCTAGCCTTGAACTGCCTAGTTTGACTTTTTTTTTATTCTTTTATCTTTTTGAATGCCTTTTTATACAAAATTACAAATAGTAATATTATATTTAAAATTCATAAATTTTCAAACCAGTTAATGTATAAGGACTCTCAAATTCTAACTTTTATAAAAAATTATATTTGGTGCAAAATCAAGTCTTAAATAGTTGTTCTGTGTATTTCATCTAATAGCAATATTATACTCAAAATTTAGTCATTCCAAAAGTGTTTGGTTAATCGAATTTTGAGTATTTTCAAAAATTGATGTTTGGATTACTTTCAAATGGTCATTTCAAATAATTTCTTAAAACTGTGTCTGATTTTTATTCTCCTAGTCTAATAATAAAGTATGATCATCGATCCTATTAGACCGGACAATTTTATTTTAATTATGCAATGTAAAAATGAGGTGTCTACACAACCGAATTATGCATATATTTTAATTTTAATCGTTATAAATTATTTTTAAGTTAATGTTTCAATCCCCACTAAACCACCGATCAGTTAACGATACTCTCAATTGAGCGATGATCAGTTTAGTAGTTAGAGTGTGAAGCCTAAAAGACTGAATTTTAGACATTCAATTATATATATATATATATATAATAATAATAATAATAATAATAATAATAATATTTAAAATTTAAATTCACTACAGTAATTCTCTTTCCTAATAATTATTTTCTCAATCTATATATATATATATATATTCTACTCAATTTTTTAATTAATTTTTTTTTCTACACCATATATATTTTATCAATAATATATATATATATATTAATTTTATATATATTATTAATTTTATATAAATACATTTTACCTTTTATCATACATTTTTTCTCTTATATATATATATATATATAATATTTTCGAGTATAAATAATTTTTTGATTAATATAAAAATTAACTAATTGATAATAAATATTAAATACAAAATATATATACTTACACAAAATAATAAATTATTTTAACAATTTCAAGTAGTCTAACAGTTAAAGTGTTCATATTTCATGCTTAAGATCGGAGTCCGAATCTCAAAACATGCAAATTTAGATTTTCAAGAATATATTCTTGACATATAATATGTGATCAGTTGGGATTGATTGTTGATTTTTTGAAGTGAGAGTAAAAGAGATGTTGGCAAAAAATGATGAATGGTTTATCGAGAGATAAAGAGACATATGAAAAAGTGTGAATCACAAGATTAAGGTCAGTGAGTGATTTACTGAGGGGATAAAGAGACATTAGTTTGAGAGTTAGTGGCTGAGTTTTGACCATGGATAAGAAATGTGTGATTAATTGAGATTGGTTATTGACTTGTTGAAATGAGAGTAAAAGAGATGTCGACTAAGATTGCTGAGTGGTTTGTCAATGGATAAAGAGACATGAAAAAATGTGAGTTACAAGATTATGGTTAGTGGGTGACTTGCTGAAAAGATAAAGAGGCATATGAAAAGTGTGAGTCACAAGATGAAAGTCAGTTGAAAGGTTAGTGATTGAGTTTGACGAAAGATAAGAGGTGTGTCATCAATTGAGGTCGACTAAGATTGGTGTGTATTTTGCCGAGGGGATAAAAAATATATATGAAAAGTGTGAGTCACAAGATAATGGTCAATTGAAGGGTTAAGTGGGTACCGAAAATATAAAATATATGTTAACATTAAATTTATATTAAACTAAATTTTTAGAAACTAAACCAATTTTAAATTAATTAGATTTGGATAATATTAATTTTATCTAAAATATTTATAGATATATATATATTTATCCTTACGCTAGTTTTATTAAAAACATCTTAAATTAAAAAAGAAGAAGTTAATTCAAGCTAATTTTCTTCCAAGAAAAAATAAAAATAAGTTTAATCCTAATATGATTTAAAATTAAGGATGTCAATGGGTACCTATATGCTTAATACTCATAAATATCCTATTGTCAGATTCGGTTATTTTAAATCGGGTATGAAGTCGAACATGAAATATAGAAGAAGGTATGAAGTCGAACATGAAATATAGAAGAAGGTACACAATCAAATACGAAGATTAGAGTTTGTGAAACTCAAACACTGACTATATTATTATAAAAAATAAAAGTTTTTTTTATTAAAATTTAAGGTAACATTTCAAATAACTCATCTTCTTATTACACTCCAACGTTATTTTATTTATATTTCAAAAAAATTTTATTTCTCTTATCAATTTTAACTTTTTTTTTTCTAATAACAAAATATATTTCTCTTTTATCACTTCTCACATTCAATCTTAGACTTTTTTTTTCTTCAATATTCATTTTAATTTTTTTCTTCATTCTAGCAACAACAAAAATTTTATCTTTTCAAAACAAATATATATATATATATATATATATATATAAATATATTTTTCTTTATTTTCAACATAAATAAAAATCAAGTGTGACAGGTAGAGTACCCATCACCATTCTATGGCGGACCCAGAAATATTTTCTCGAGGGGCCAAATACATAGTAACGTAGCATTTTTTTGACTATCAAATAAATGCATTTTTTAATTAAAATTTTACTCGATAATTACATAAAAATACTAACAAGCACAATTACTAAATTATTCTTGTCCATGAGTCAGTACAAAAGAAGACAAAATATCTTCATTACGTTGACTATACCAATCAATCAATTCAAGAAAATTACCTTTATTTGATGAACTACTTGACTCATCATGTCCTCGAAAAGGTAATCATTGCCTCAATAGAAAGCGTGTTACATCAAACATTGTCGTTAAACGGGTGCGATAATTTATTTCTATATCACGACCATGCAATGGCGGACCCAGAAATGTTTTCTCGGGGGGCCAAATATATAGTAACGTAGCATTTTTTGGTGATCAATTAAATACATCTTCTAATTAAAATTTTACTCGATAATTACATAAAAATACTAACAAACACAATTACAAAATACTAATAAACACAATCACTAAATTATTCTTGTTCATGAGTCGGTTCAGAAGAAGACAAATTTATTTTACGAGATTCTATTTGTTGAAAATATTACAATATTTGGCACATTTTCAATTGTTGAGAAAATATCTTTCTCAACATATACAACTAAACTATCATTCATCTATTCATCTCCCATTCGATTACGCAAATCAGTCTTCACGGTCTTCATTGCAGAAAAAAACTCTTTCAACGGATGCAGTTGCAACTGATAAAACTAAAGCCAACTCTATCAATCGATAAACCAATGGAAAGACTATATGTTTTTCTGTTGCAATCAATTTTTGAGCAAGAATTCCCAAGTCTTCAATTTAAGAAAATTGAGGATCATCCCGCAAATTAAATAAGTAAGCCCGAAGTTGTTGTTCCAAAAATAAATAATCACTGCCTGTGAAATTTTTGGGATAAAGTTTGGCAAGACGAATGAGTTTACGAATATCAAATTGGGAGAATGAATTTCTGGGAGGAAGACATGATATGCAGCCAATTTTATTATATCTGACAAAAGATTTCCACACGATAATGATGAAGATTAGTGATGAGTTCCTCTTTTCTTCTCCGCCTATCATTGCTATCAATTATCATATGTTTATTCATATCAAATATTAAGATCGAGTGTAATTGACAAAAACTGTTAACTTGGTCCAAAATATCATGTCATCCATCTTCTCTAAATTTTTGTAATTGATTTTTCGAACTCGAAATCAATGACATGGCTTGAACTATATTTTGCTCTCCTCTTTGTAGGCAAAGTGACAACTCACTTGTAATTCCCAATAATTTTTTCATCAAATGCAAAATATGAAAATCTAATTTAATAGATTTCAGCCTAACTATTTTAATTTGTTTATTAATATTAATTTATATTTTCTTATAAATTTTTAAAATAGTAAACACTATTTGTTTACTATTAATTTATATTTTCTTATAAATTTTTAAAATAGTAAACACTATTATTATATGTTAAAATAAATTAAAGGTGAGGCCAGGGTTTGATCACCTGACCTCATCTTCAGAGTTTGGTTACCAAACCAACTGGACTAAAACTTACTTGTCAAATATATATATAAAAAATAATTTATCTTAAGGTTGGGGGAGGCCCGGGCCCCCCTTGTAGGTCCGCCACTGCGACCATGTGTACGTAAAACGTTTCTCACGTTATGTCTTTGATCTTAAAATGATTCAAATTGAATTCTAGCTTCATTATGACAACTATTTGAAGTTCTCATATGATTATTGAATCTTTCTAATGCCCTTTTCCAATTTTTGTACCCATCTCCTATAAATGTATCATCTACGTTTCCTCTATTTAAAGGCTTAAAAAGATAACACTAAAAACAAAATGATGCATCTTTTGATATGCTATATTCTAACTATGTATATTTGATCAGTAACATTAGACTCATTAGTAGGCTCATTAATTGATTGAGAATACTCATGTTGGTCATGTGATGTAGAAGTACAAATTCGTTTATAGAACATCTCCATTATTCTATATCCTACATAAAATAAATATGTGTAACACTAGGCCCCTAAATAAAATCTAACAAATACATTTATTTGTTGAAATAATTTAAAACTAATTTAAAATTAAGAAATATAAAATAATATTTTACCCTTATATTTATATAAATTATTATTTTACCCATAAGTAATTTGTATTATTAATTATATTTAAATTATTAATATATATATATATAAATAAATTATAATATAAATATAGTTTTAAAATAAATAATAATATTATATAATTTTCATTATTTTATATATAATTCTTTATATTTTAACTTATATAAATAAATCTTATTTATATATTAATTAAAATTTATGTATTATTATAAATATTGTATCTTAGAAAATATTTTTTTGTATAAAATAAAATATTAATAATAATTATTTTAATAAAATTATATTTGAAATTAAAATATTATAATTATGAATTAGTTATTTTTTATTAACTTTTATAAAAGAAAGTGTTAGAAAATAGTGTTTGTATAAAATAAAAATTTTATAAAAAGAAATGTGAGAAACAGGGTTTGATCACCTGACCTCTGTTATAAATTTCAGCTATATAAAATATCTTAAAAGTTTTATCCTGCCCTTGTAGGTCCGCCTCTAAAGTAATATGTTATAAACTCTTATAATTAATTAATTATTCCTTACTTTAATTCTTTAATTCCTAATATTGGTACTACAACTTGTTAAATTAAAATGTTTCTAAAAACAATGTTTTGGATCCTGATATTTAAATCATCTCAATAAGTTGAATATTTACTATCCTGAATTGTATAGTATCTGCCTGTAGACAATCATTGTTCTCATATATTAAGATTCTAACCACAAAATGACAATAAAAAACACAAAATTTCGTTATTCAAAATTATCAAATCCTACACCAACTCAAATAGCTCGACCACCATATGGTCCAACGCCGCAAAGTCACCACATCAAAATTCACGAAACCAAAACACGGGTCAACAAAGTAACATATGGCTCAATCTCAGTGGTGGTTTAATCAAGATAATTTCTCAGTATTTATCATAAACAAGAGATCGCAGCAATAATCCCTAGAGAATGTTATCACAACAATTGAATCTACTCATGACCTCCCACTCCATAATCGAAACCTTAGTCTAAACTTCTTGTCATTCAACTACCCATATTGGTTGTTCAACTCGTGTTTCAAATATTGATAAACAACGAACAAATCTCTCCTTTACATCTCTCGAACATATTCTAAATCAAATCAAATGCTGAGGCAAAGAACAGAACATTGATATGACATAGAAGTCTTCAATTATCCAACTGACCTTCATCAAACTTGTGTTAATGAAAGATTGCTGCTTTAACCATTGCATTCTTTCACTCCCTATGTAAACAACATTTTCCCATGCTATACACAACAAAACCGACACCACTTTAAAAACAGAAAAAAGAATTTACCACCACCACATTGGTTCTACATAGATAGTGGGAGAAGCATCCTCCTTTTCTTTTTTCGGTTTTGTTTGATGCTCCTTGTTATTTTCATACATATTAGTAGAATCAATGAAAATGAAAACAAGATAAACGCAACATTCATATTCCTGAAATACAATGACACTGCTGAGAACACTAAGGATGCCAGAATTATAAGTTCCCATATCACAAAAACCGCAACATCAACCCTGCATAACAAAAGGGGAGCCCCAATTTACAAACTTGAATGCATATTGTATGCCACAGCTAGTCCAGTTTGGAAACTAAATTCAGATTGTTTCTAATTTGAATCTGAATACAAAATCAGAAATTACAGGTGTTTGTTTTCAACTCTATTATGAAGCCAGCCAGCCAGCCATCAACAAAACATATACACTAATGACCTAACAGAAGAAATCATGTCCAGTAACTTCACACAACTAAAGTGATGAGAAGAAAGAATCGAGGATCGCCAAATCCTAGTTCGATTCCAGATAAAGATTGCAAGAAGAATAATCTATCTTATTAGTGATAAATTTGACAAGAGAAAGTTCGAGGAATAGCTCGCAATCAAGGATCCTAATTCCTATAGGTGGAAACCTAACTAGTTCAATTAGAATAATTTGTCTATGAATGATATTTAGATGAATGCGATCGATGAAATATAAGATTGTTTGTTACGTACCTTGAAGAAGTGAGATTGGAGGTGGATGAAAAGAAAGAGATGGAGGACCATTCGTGCTTAGATCGAATCTGATACTCCCTTAGCTGTTCTGCAAGATTCGATCGCGTAATCATCGTTCTCTTCCACTATTGTAGCTTCTTATGGCTCTAAATTATCGCTTAAACTCGCGGCAAATCTTGGAAGATTGCAGTTAGAACGGAGACAAATGTACCAATCTTCATCTGATGATGCGTTTCGTACCACCTTCCTTTCCTTCTCTCACACACACACACGCACTGGAAAGAAAGAAAGATAGAAATATTCGAAATTTTATAATTCATATCCTTTAGACCCAACCCATTTCAAGCTGTCAAGGCCCAAAACAAGTTTCATCCAAGTCATTTTTACACCTTCACAATAGTTGAAGACTTTTTTGAGACATTTATAAACACATTTAGGTTTTGAGTTTTAATTTGGATTAGAAAATGTCAATACATTTTTTTGTAGGGTGTTACCATTGATTAGATCTTAAAGTCTAGTAATATTCATAGTTATTTAAATTATACTATCATTTATTTTAAGTTTTGCAGGTGGATGATTTATATTAACAAGGAACTTGATGAATACAACTTTCAGCAATATAATGTCTCATAATAAAAACAAGAGTGAATAAAATTTTCAAGAATGAACTCTTCAAATATTACAACTTTACAAGATTAACTCAACATTGACACAATATAAAGTAATAACTAAACCAGATGACGACGTATAATCATATAGGAGGATTATAAACTATCTACCTCGACGCGAACCATTTCAAAGTGTTTATATTTAAGGAAAAACTATTCACATGGCTATAAAAATAATTTGTATTTGAAATCATATTTCTAATTTAAATGTTTTTTTTATTACCGATTTAATATAATTTAACTAATTTAATAATTGTACAAATATTTATTATAATTTAATTCTTTGTGGTAAATATATTTTAGATGATTGTAGTGTATTTAATAATAAATTTATTGGTTATAAATTAATATTTTAAATAAATAAAAATGGGTTTGTTAAAGTTTATTAAATTTATGATAATATATTTATTGTTTAATAAGTTTTTCTAAAATTTTAGGAGACAAGAACTCAACTTACATTTTTATTATGAAAATGGATATTAACAGAACTAGGATGAACAAATAAACGTATAATAATATATACAAAATATTATTTTTTATAAAATTTTATATAAAATTAATATTATTCAAATCTAATTAATTTAAAATTAGTTTTAATTTGTAAAAATTAAGTTTAATTTTAAATTTAATGTTAACATATATTTTATTCTCTCAGCACTCTCACTTAACCCCTCAATTGACCATCATCTTGTGACTCACACTTTTTTATATGTATTTTTTATCTCCTCGACAAATCACCCATTAATCTTAGTCGACCTCAATTGATGACACATCTCTTATCTCTCGTCAAAGTCAACCACTAACCCCTCAATTAACCATCATCTTGTGACTCACACTTTTTTATATGTCTCTTTATCCCATCGACAAACCACCCAGTGACCCTAATCTTGTGACTCACACTTTTTTTCGTATGCCTCTTTATTCATCGACAAACTACTCACCAATCTTAGTTGATCTCTCTTTTACTTCCACTTCAACAAATCAACAACTAATCTCAATTGATCACAAACCTTTTATCCAACGTCAAACTAACCACCACCCGACCTTCATCTCGTGACCTCATAATTTCAAATGCTCGTCAAACCAACCACAAATTCTGACATCACACTCGACAAACCACCCACCACTCGACCTCACACTTTCAAATGTTCGCAAAACCAACAACTAATTCTGACCTCACACTCGACAAACCACCCACCACCCAACCTCCATCTCGTGACTTCACACTTTTAAATGTTTGTCAAACCAACCATTAATTCCGACCTCACACTCGACAAATCATCCACAACCCGACCTCCAACTCGTGACCTCACACTTTCAAATGCTCACGAAATCAATCACTAATTTCAACCTCATACTCGACAGACCACCCACTACCCGACCTACATCTCGTGACCTCACACTTTCAAATGTTTGTCAAACCAACCACTAAATCCAAGCTCATACTCGACAAACCACCCACCGCCCGACTTCCATCTCGTGACCTCACACTTTTAAATGCTCACCAAACCAACCACTAATTCCAACTTCACACTAGATAAACCTCCTATTTTTTATATGCTTCTTTATTCTCTCAGTAAACCATTCACTCACATTATCTCGTGACTCATACTTTTTCATATACCTCTTTATTCCATGAAAAATCACTCACCAATATTAGTCGACCTCTCTTTTACTCCCACTTTAAAAATCAACAACTAATCTCAACTAATCACAAACCTCTTATCAAATGTCAAACCAACCACTAACCACCACCTGACCTTCATCTCGTGGCCTCACAATTTCAAATGTTCGTCAAATCAACATTAATTATGGCCTCACACTCAATAAACCACCCACCACCTGACCTCACACTTTTAAATGTTTTCCAAACCAACCACTAATTCCAACCTCACACTCGACAAACTACCCACTACCCGACCTCCATCTCGTGACCTCACACTTTCAAATGCTCGCAAAACCAACCACTAATTTCGACCTCACACTCGACAAACCACTCACCACCCGACCTCTATTTCGTGACCTCACACTTTTAAATGTTTGCCAAACCAACTATTAATTCCGACCTCACACTCAACAAACCACCCACCACCCACCACCCGACCTCCATCTCGTGACCTCACACTTTCAAATGCTCGTCAAACCACCACTAATTTCGACCTCACACTCGACAAACCCCCTCTTTTTTATATGCTTCTTTATCCTCTTGGCAAACCACACACTGACCTTAATTTTGTGACTCACACATTTTCATATGCCTCTTTATTCCTCGACAAACCACTCACCAATCTTAGTCAACCTCTATTTTACTCCCACTTCAACAATCAACAACTAATCTCAATTGGTCACAGACCTCTTATCCAATGTCAAACCAACCACCACACGACTTTCATCTTGTGACCTCACAATTTCAAATGTTTGTCAAACCAACCACTAATTCCGACCTCACACTCGACAAATCACCCACCACCTGACCACCATCTCGTGACCTCACACTTTCAAATGTTTGCCAAACCAACCACTAATTCCGACCTCACACTTGATAATCACCCACCACACGACCTCTATCTCGTGAGCTCATACTATCAAATGCTCGCCAAACCAACCATTAATTTTGACCTCACACTCGACAAACCACCCACCAACCCTCAAATGACCATCATCTTGTGACTCACACTTTTTCATATACCTTTTTTATCCCCTCGGAAAACCACCCACCATTCTTAGTCGACCTTAATTGATGACACATTTCTTATCTCTCGTTAAACTCAACCACTAACCCCCCAATTGAACATCATCTTGTGATCCATACTTTTTTATACGCCTCCTTTATCCCCTCGGCAAACCACCTATTGACCATAATTTTGTGACTCACACTTTTTCATATGTCTCTTTATTCATCGACAAATCACTCACCAATCTTATCCGACCTCTCTTTTACTCTCACTTCAACAAATCAATAACTAACATACATCTCATGACCTCACACTTTCAAATCATCGTCAAACAAACCACTAATTCTGATTTCACGCTCGATAAACCACCCACCACCCGACCTCCATCTCATGACCTCACACTTTCAAAGACTCGTTAAACTAACCACTAATTTCGACCTCACACTTGACAAACCACCCACCACCCGACCTCTATTTCGTGACCTCACACTTTTAAATGTTTGTCAAATCAACCACTAATTCCGACCTCACACTCGACAAACTACCCACCACCCTACCACCATCTCATGACCTCGCACTTTCAAATGCTCTCCAAACCAACCATTAATTCCGACATCAAACTCGACAAGTCACCCACCACTCGACCTCCATCTCGTGACCTTACACTTTCAAATACTCTACAAACCAACCACTAATTTTGACCTCACTCTTTCAGATGTCTTATATTCTTTGTTTAAAATGGTCATTCCGAAGAAGGCAACGAAAGAACTCGACATGCTGATGAGAAACTTTATCTTGGGTAGTAGTGGAAGAGGAGGAAAGAAAGTCAAATGGACTGCTCTCTGCAAACAGAAGGACGAGGGAGGCATCGACTTGAAGAACTATATCGAGTGGAACAAAGCTCTAACCTTCAAGCATCTGTGGGCTTTAGAGCGCAATCAGGAGTCACTATGGATCAAATGGGTGCACACGAGGTTTATGAAACACGAAACCAGCATCTGGACCTACAAAATTCACGAAGGTATGAGCTGGTCTCTGAAAAAGATTCTTAAACTAAGAAGCGATATTGCAGATCTTTATGACATCCGACTAGAGGACGGGAAATGCACTCTATTCTGGCACGACCCTTGGTTTGAAAACCAGCCTATCATCGACAAGGAGGAGTTTCAAAATACTCGTATTAGAAGGGACTACGCAAAAACGAAAATCAGAGACATCAAAGACGGGAATTGGAACTTGCTCTTGAGAAGAATTTCAGAAGGAAAGAGTATACTCGATCATATAAGTAACATACAACTACACGATAGACCGAATATTCATGAATGGAAAGCTGAGGACAATGGGAAGCTGGTATTGAAGAAAATATGGGAGGTAATCCGGGAAAAAGCGCAGAAAGTAGAATGAGCTCCTCTTGTATGGTCAACGAAGATTATCCCTCGACACAAGTTCATCCTATGGCTCGCCTTCTGGGAAAGACTCAGCACTCGTGATCGTATCAGTAAGTATATGAGCATCCCGGACGCGAGCTGTCTTCTATGCATAGGAAATGAAGAAACCATAGATCACCTATTCAGGAGCTGCTGTATTGCTTCGAAGCTTTGGGACAGATTCTATAAAAGCTTGGAGCTGATCAGTTTCCCGAGCGAATGGAATGAAATCAAAGAAGCAGCACTACTCAAAGCCAAAGAAAATAGATTTGCAACAAGCGTGTTCAAGTGCGACTTTGGAGCAGTGGTGTATAACATTTGGCAAGAACGGAATGCAAGGGTATATGACAGAACCCGCAGGAGCATTGACGAGTTATGGAAAAATATTGTATCGGATTGCAGCGCCCTCGCGGGAATGTGGAGAAGAATTCCAAGCACGGAGCAGAACTGGAATATCTGCAAGAACTGGAATTTACCGTTTTTTAAACTCACTAGAATTGAAAGCATTGTAAACAGATAATTCATTTACGTTTTTAGCTTTTTAGCTTTTATTTAGAATGTTACGACTTAAAATCATTTAGGCCTGTCTAGAATGATCTCTTAAACTCGTGGTTTTTTCCCGTTTTTGGGAATTTTTAATGAAATGACGCTAATTCGTTTTTCCAAAAAAAAAAAAAGTTGCGCCACCATATATTATAGTCAATAATGCACTTTTGAAAATCTAAATTTGCATGTTTTAGAATTTGAACCATAGTCTTAAGCATGAAAAATTAACACTTTAACCGCTAAATCACTTGAGATTGTTGAAATAATTTTATTATTTTGTGTATGTATATATATTTTTTATTTAATATTTATTACCAATTAGTTATTTTTATATTTATCAAAAACATTATTTATACTAATAAAGAAAATATTATATATATATATATATATGATGAGAAAAAAACGTATAATAAAAGATAAAATATATTTATATAAAATTAATGATGAAAAATAATATAATATATATATATATAAATAAAGTTAACTACATTTCAAAAAAAATATATTTTATATGATTAAGAATATATATATATAACTAATGAGAGAGAATAAATAGAAAGCAATAAAATTTAAATTTGTATGTTTTTTTTGAATTCCAACCTAATATGAAGACTTTAACTACGGTCATATCTAACCCAAATATCTATTCTTAAACCCAAAATGCAGGAAACATTCCATTAAAACGGTCATCTCTAACTCAAATATCTATTCTTAAACCCAAAATGCAGGAAACATTCCATTAAATAGTAATTCATTTCCAACTCAAACTTAAACTTAAAAGAGTATTTTCAGAATATTTATTTTTATAATAATTTTTAATTTTTTCAATATTATTTATATATTTATCTAAAATTACAAATTGAACTCATAAATTTACAACAACTTAATAATTACTTTTAAATTCTCATTCAATTAAATAAAATTTTAATAAAATTAATTATAAATCAATAATTTATATAAATGCATAAAACAAATTAAACATTATTAAATAAACAAATTTTTATCAATATTATTTATTATTATAAATTTATAATACGTAAAAAAATGTAAAATATAAATATAAACAAATTTAAATATAAGTTAATCATGTAAATAAATAAAACATGTAAACAAATTAAAATATAAATTAATTAAAAATAAACTAAAATGACTGAAACGAAAGTTTTGAAAACTTTTGAATATGTGAACCGTGTCACTGCATATTTGGATTTGAAGGAGAGAGAGCAGGAAAATAAAAAATGCAGTTGAGTTTGCAGGTGGATTGGAAAGTTAAAACCTATAATGAAGTTGAGTTTGCAGGTGGGTTCGAGATGATCTAAACCGAGAGAAAATTTAGGAAAGAGAATTGACGACGTGAATTATTGATTCTGGTATTGAAAGTGATTTTGTTGAATATTGTTTATGATATGGTGAGAGTTTATTACTTTAAAATTTTTGATGGATGATTTGCCTTATTTGAGAAACATTTATATCTATATATCTAGTGAATCAGTGACTTCAATGAATAAAAAATAGAGAATAGAGGTCTCCTAATAAAAGTAAAAGTGAATAAAACTTTTAGAAATTAACTTCTCAAACAGTATTACAAGATTAGTCAAACGAGATAATAAAAAACAATAACTAAATTCATGGCAACATGTGATCGTATAGATAGGATTCAGACCTATCTATATTCGGTGTGTGCCATTTCAAAGCGCTTTATATTTCAGTGAGTATTGAAGAAAGAAAAAAACTATTCTCATGTCTATAACTATAATTTGTATTTGAAATCAAATTTCTAATTTAAATACTTTTTTTTATTACCGATTTGATATAATTTGACTAATTTAATAATTGTACAAATATTTATCATAGTTTAATTCTTTTTGATAAATATATTTTAGGGATTCTATATTTTATATGATTACAGTGAATTTAATAATAAATTTGTCGGTTATAAATTAATATTTTAAATAAATAAAAATGGGTTTGTTAAATATCAAAAAAAATCATGATAATATATTTATTGATTAATGAGTTTTTCTAATTTTACAATGAGACAAAGATTCAACTTACAATTTTGTTATGAAAATGGATATTAATAAAATTCTGTATTGAAAGTGATTTTTTTGAATTTTCTTTATAAAATAGTGAGAGTTTATTACTTAAAATTTCTGAACTAACTAATTTTTGAGCTAACTTGGATGATTTGTATTAATGAGAAATATTGATATCTATATATCATGTGAATGAGTGACTTCAATCAATAAATTTTCAAGAATAGAAGGTTTCCTAATAAAAGTAAAAGTGAATAAACTTTTAGAAAATAACTCTTCCAACAATATTACAAGATTAATCAAACATGGACACAATAAAAAACAATAACTAAAGTACCGATGACAGCATGTGATCGTAAATGAGGATTCGGACCTATCTACGTTCGACGCGGGTCATTTCAAAGGGCTTATATTTCGGTGAGCATGGAAAGAAAAAATTATTCTCATGCCTATAACAATAATTTGTATTTAAACTCATATTTCTAATTTAAATATTTTTTATTACCAATTTGATATAATTTGACTAATTTAATAATTGTACAAATATTTATTATAGTTTAATTTTTTGTGATAAATATATTTTAGATGATTGTAGTGAATTTAATAATTATTTGTCGGTTATAAGTTAATATTTTAAATAGATAAAAATAAGTTTGTTAAAGTTCAATAAATTTACAAGGGGACAATGATTCATCTTACATTTTATTTTATGAAAATGGATATGAACAAAATTCTCATATTAAAAAGTAATTTTTTTGAATTTTGTTTATGAAATAGTGGGAGTTTATTACTTTAAAATTTTTAAACGAACTAATTTTAAGTCAGGTGGATGATTTGCATTAATGAGGAATATTGATATCTATCACTTCTCAAAATTGGAATTTTACCTACAAATTTTCCCGACAAAAATATAAATCCATCAGTATAAATCTCGATAGGAAGAAATTTGTCGTAAATAAGAATATTTATCGACAGGTGCACAAAATATGTCGGTATTGGCTTGACATGCCGACATATTTAGGCTAAATATGTCGGTTTTGGCCCCTTCCAAGAAGCACATAAAATTTCTAAGTGCTGAGTTTTTTCTAGAGGGAATATGGCGACAGATTTAGACTAAATTTTTCGGTTTTAACCCTTCCAAAAAACACATAAATTTTCTATGTGTGGGCTTTTTATGAAGGGAAAAATGCCAAAAGATTTGGACTAAACCTGTCAATTTTTGTCCCTTCCAAAAAATACATAAATTTTTCTAAGTGTTGGACTTTTTCTGGAGGAGATATACTGACAGATTTAAACTAAATCCGTCGATTTTGACCCCTTCCAAAAAACACATAAAATTTTCTAAGTGTTGGAGGGGAAATGCCGAAAGATTTGGACTATTATTAATATATATTTTTGGTAAACTCTAAAAATAAACAATTTTTTATTATTTAAAATTTAAAATAATAAGATTTTACGAATTATATATAATTTGAATTTTACAATTATATAGAAAAAATTAAATTAATACTTATAGATTAAAAATATATATTCAAATAAATGAATTAATGTTACTAATTATGTAAATATAATTTTTTTATAGTATTATTTATTTATTTATTATTAATTAATTACATAATTAAAAAAACAATGCCGATAGATTTTAATTAATTCTTTCGGTATTTTACCTCATTGCCGAAAGAATTACTTAATTCTTTCGGCATTGACTACTTCCCAACACTTAAAAAATTTCCGGGAAATTAAGGCAAAAGACGACAAAATGGGCCAATTCTTTCGGTATTTAAGGGTATTGCCGAAAGATTTGGACTATTCTTTCGGTATTGACCACTTCTCAACACCTATAAATTTTTCCATGTATTTAAGGGAAACGGTGATAGAAATAGGTAAATATGTCGGTTTGGGCATCAAATACCAATAGATTTTCTCCAATTCTGTCGGTGTTGGCCTTCTTCACTAATTTTTTTTCCTTTTCTAAGTAGTATTTTAATTTCTAAGTATATGGATCTTGTTTAATTTTCTAAGCATATGAATTGTATGTTAATTTTCATGTATATAGAGATTGTGATTGAATTTATAAGTATAAGTTTGTGTTTGATTATATAAGGATGTATAAAGATTTGTGTTTGATTATAATTAGAATGTGTGTATGAATTGTGTTTGGATGTAAGGGTGTGTAGGTATTGTGTTTAATTTTTAACTATATTATTGTGTTTAGTTTCTTAAGGATAGAGATTGTGCTTAATGTTGGGTTTTTAATATGAAGGGATAAATACCGTATTTGGCTAGAATCTTCCGGTATTATACCTCATTTCCGAAAGAGTTGATTAATTATTTTGGCATTGACCTCTTTTGGCATTGACCTCTTTTCCAAATTTGTGTGGTTAAGGGTCAAAACTGACATAATTTACCAATTCTTTGGATATTTAAAGGTGTTGTTAAAAGTTTTGGACTATTTTTTCAGTATTGATTAATATATGCTTGGAGTAAACTCTTAAAATAAGTAAATTTTATTATTTAAAATTTAATATAATAAGATTTTATAAATTATAAATAATTTGAAATTTATAATTTTATAATTTTATAGGAAAAATTGAATTAATATTTATAGATTAAGAAGACATTCAAATAAATGAATTAATACTACTAATTACGTGAGTGTTATTTATTTATTATTAATTAATTACATAATTACAAAAAAACAATGCCTATAGATTTAATTAATTCTTTCGGTATTTCACACCATTAATTAACGTTAATACTTATAGTTTTGTCAAATCTTTCGGTATTGACACTTTAAATCGGGTTTTTGGCATAAACCCTCGATGTGCTCACCTCTCTTCTTTTTCTCTCTGCCGAAACACATTGCCTTCGCCGTGAAGCCGCCATATCTCGTCGTCCGTTCATTTGCCGCCTCATTCAACGCTCGTCGTTCGTTCGCCGCCTCCTCCAACGTTCGCCGTCTCCCTTTGAACATATTGTAACCAATACAGTTGCTCAAAGCTTCGATGTACCTGTAATAGAAGAAACGGAAGAGAGAAATCTAGAAGCAGCCATATAAGAGTTGGAAGAAAGAAAACCTAGCGGCGAAGAACTGAAAGGGAGAAACACAATAACAAATGAAACCTAAACCTAGTGCTGATAAATTATATAAATATAAAAGAGTCCCTAAAGTTATGATAAAATTAAATAAAGTTATTATTCTTTTAATTAAAAACAAAAGTTATCATATTACAAATCTATTTATATAACTTTGATCCACCAATGTAGACATTGATTAATTTTTTTATGAAGTTACATTTCTCTCACCTTGTGTCTTCTTGATTTCTTCCTTCTTCTTGCAACTCTTCTTACTATCTCCTCATCCCCTTCTTTCAATTCTCCATATATCCCTTAGCATCGTCACATTGGTATTAGAGCTAAAAGACCCTCCGACCTCATTCAAATCTGTGCAATTTTTTTTTACTCATCAAGAAGCAACTTCAAGATCAGATCAAAATGGTGGGGACTAGATCAAGATCAGATCCTGAAGAATCAAATACAGAAACAGACGAATTATATGTTCGTGTCAACGTGCTCAACGAAAAAGTAAATAAGCAAATCAAAATGCTTGAGCATGCCGAGGATTTAGTATACAAATTTGAATCCAAATGGACAGAATAACAAACAAGAACCGAGGAAAAGATGAAACAAATATTATCAAGACTTGATGAACTTTCTAAATACAATCAAGATCTAGATGCAAGACGTCATCAAGATCCTCAAGAACAACCTATAGGCAATCCAGATCGAGATGGAAGACGTCATCACAATCCTCAAGAACAACGAAAATTCTATGATGTCAACAATTATGATCGTAACCCAAGAGATAGGAATAATAGACCTTACCATATACACAAAAGTTTCACCAGAATCGACTTTCCTAAATTCGACGACAATGATGTTGATGGTTGGATTTATGCAGCTGAAGAGTTTTTTGAAATCGACAATACTCCTCTTGATATTCAGCCAAGAATTGCTCGTCTACATTTCAAAGATAAGGCAAGATTATGGTATACAAATTTTCAAAATCATTTAGATGCAAATTTTGTTATTACATGGGATATTCTTAAAACAGAAATTAAGAAAAAATTTGGACAAACAATTTTTGATGATCCTATGGGTGAACTAATGAATCTCAAACAAGTCGGTCCAATTAATGAGCATAATGATAAATTTATTAAGATTTCATATAGGCTTCCCCTAATGCCGAATGATTACATGATAAATTGTTACTTAGGTGGAATAAGAAAGGAAATTGCTAATTCTGTTAGACTTTTACATCCTAATTCATTGAAAATTGCTATGGCAATGGCTAGAGTTCAAGAAGCAACATATGATTCTTTAAAAGTCTATCTACATAATAATGGACCTCATTTATTACCTACTCTTAAGCCAACAAAATTTCAATGGAATAATAATAATTGTAGAAAGGATTATAAGAAATTGGATCCCAAGTTTATGGCAGAAAAAAGAGCAAAAAATGAGTGTTATTATTGTACTGAAAAATTTAATTCTACTCATAAATGTAAAGGAGAATTTTATATGTTGGTAAACTCTAAACTTATAGATGAATCACAACCTGAATTAGATGATCCACTAGCTGAAGATGTTGATGAATTATCGGGAATATCCTTGAATTCTATCAATGGTCCATCATCATATAGAACTCTTTGTCTTCCTGGAAAAATAGGAAAATAAATGTTGAAATACTAATCGATTCAGGAAGTACACATAATTTCATAAATTCTAAATGGCTTCCTCATATTAAAGACAAATTGATTAAGACATCTACCTTTTCAGTATCTATTGCTGATGGAAATCAATTACCTAACTGTCTTATGTATCAACAGAAATCATGCACTATACAAGATTACGAATTCTTGACAGATCTTAGAGTACTAACAATTCCTAAATATGATGTTATATTAGGAATTGAATGGTTGGTATCACTTTCAGAAATACATTGTGATTTTTTACACCAAAAATTCTCATTCTTACATAAAAATGGTAGAGTCACTCTTAGAGGAAATTCTAATGCTGAAATCTGTAGTATTTTAGGAGCTCATAATTTTAACAAATATAAGAGACCCACTACTATACTAATTAATGATCCTTCCAAACCTCATTTTTATTCCTTAGCCACAAATAATGAATATGACTTACCTAAGGAAAAACTTGATTCAATGTTAAACGAATTCCAAGAACTATTTCAAGAGCCAAAAGGATTACCTCCACATAGACCACATTATCATTATATCCACTTGAAAGAGGGATCAACACCAATTAATCTAAGTCCATACAGATACTCTGCAATACAAAAAACAGAAATAGAAAAATTAGTATCTGAAATGTTGGAACAAGGAATTATTAAACATAGTCATAGTGCTTTTGCAGCACCAATTATTCTGGTCAAGAAAAAAGATCACACTTGGCGTTTATGTGTTGACTATCTTAAATTAAATCATATGACAATTAAGAATAAATTTCCTATTCCAATTATAGAGGAGCTTTTAGATGAATTACATGATAGTCAAATATATTCTAAGCTTGATCTTACAACAGGATTCCATCAAATTAGAATGAACCCTAATGACATCCACAAAACAGCTTTTAAGACACATGAAGGACTATATGAATTTCTTGTTATGTCATTTGGTCTCACTAATGCTCCTTCTACATTTTAGAGTTTAATAAACATAATATTTAAGCCTTATCTTCGAAAATTTATATTAGTGTTCTTTGATGATATACTGATTTATAGTATAACATGGCATGATCATTTAATGCACTTAAGAATAGTTTTTTATATCTTAAAACATCATAATTTATTTTTAAAAAGATCTAAATGTACATTTGCATGTAAAAAGATAGACTATTTGGGACATATTATTTTTGCCCAAGGAGTTGAGGCTGATCCTGATAAGATAAGTGCTATGCAAAATTAGCCTATACCATCTACGCTCAAACTTTTAAGAGGCTTTTTAGGTTTAACAGGGTACTATAGAAGATTTATTTGTAGTTATGGTCTTATAGCTAAACCTTTATTAAATTTATTAAAGAAAGAAAGTTTTAGATGGACCAACGAATCAGAAATAGCTTTTACAAATCTTAAAAATGCCATGTGTTCACCCCCAGTTCTAGGACTCCCAGATTTTAAAGAGACATTTATAGTAGAAACTGACGCAAGTAATATAGGCATGGGTGCAGTTCTTATACAAAAAAAATAAACCAATTGCTTACATTAGCAAAGCTTTAGCTCATTCTAACAAACTATTACCTACATGCGAAAAAGAGCTACTAGCTTTAATATTTGCAGTTAAAAAATGGAAATCATATCTCCAATTTAAACCTTTTATCATAAAAACAGATTATGAGCCCTTTAAATACCTTTTAGAATAAAGAATTCATACAATTAGTCAAGAAAAGTGGCTCTACAAATTATTAGGATTTGACTTTACAGTTATGTACAAGAAAGGAAAGGAAAACATAGTGGCAGATGCCCTCTCAAGGAGAGAAGGGCAATTGTGGGCTTTCTCTATATACCAATCTCCTATTATTGACCAAATTACAGAAACATGGACAACTGACATAAATATGCAAGGGATAATTTTAGACTTAAAAAACGATCCAAATTCTCATCCATATTTTACTTACTTAGACAAACAACTTAGAAGAAATGGAAAATTGGTAGTTGGTTACAATAAAAGATTAAGATAGGAATTAATTGAGTCTATGCATCCTTCCCCTGTGGGAGGACATTCTGGAGTGCTTGCAACTTCCAAAAGAATGCAATTAGCCTATTTTTTGGAAAGGAATGTTAAAAGATATAAGAGAATTTATTTGAAATTGCAATATTTGTCAAATCAATAAAACTAGTAATACACTCCCTAATGGTCTTTTACAACCTCTTCCTATTCCTAATCTTATTTGGACTGAAATATCTATGGATTTTATAGAAGGGTTACCTAAATCTCAAGGAAAAACTGTTATATTTGTAGTTTTTGATAGACTTTCAAAAATGGCACATTTTATGCCAATTAAACATCCTTATTCTGCCCAAACAATTGCTACTATTTTTCTTGATTCGATTTTCAGGTTACATGGAATGCCTCAAGTCATTATAAGCTACAGAGATAAAGTGTTTTTAAGTTCATTTTGGAAAATATTCTTAAAACTACAAGGAATTACTCAAGCTTTATCTACAGCCTATCATCCACAAACAGACGGATAAACGAAAATCACTAACAAATGTTTAGAGACATATCTGAGATGTATGGTGGGACAACAATCAAGTCCGTGGGTTAAATGGTTACCTTTATCGGAATGGTGGTACAACACAAATTTTCATTCAGCAATTGGTGTATCTCCATTTGAACTCGTATATGGTCACCCTCCTCCCGTTCATGTACCATACTAAGCAGGGGACTCCACTAACGAAAATGTAGACAAAAGCCTGCAAGCAAGGGAAAAAGCAATTAATTTAGCTAAATTCCACCTTTTAAGAGAACAAAATAGGATGAAACAAAACTATGATAAAAAACACAAATTCTTAGCACTGGAAATGAGAGAAAAAGTATACCTGAAAGCTCATCCATATCGACAACTTACAATGACTCAAGAACGTCATCACAAACTTCGACCTAAATTTTACGGGCCATTCAAGATCATTGACAAGGTTGGTCAGGTAGCGTATCGAATTGAACTGCCACCCAATGCCAAAATTCACAACGTCTTTCATATCTCACAATTGAAGAAACAAATCGGGAATAATCTCACGACTCCAGATCTATCGGACATAACCGAATCTACACATATACCTACATCAATTTTAGATGAAAGATTCACCTTGAGAAACAGAGAGATAGTTCACCAAATCTTAGTTCAAAGAAACGACAACGAACCTGATAAAGCTTGCTGGGAAGATGCTGACCAGATTGCGACAGATTATCCAGATCTTAGTTGGAAAACCAAAGGGAGACGAAGAAGGCGCCGTGGTCGTCCGCCTTCAAATGGAGGGAGTATTGTAACGAATACAGTTGCTCAAAGCTTCGATGTACCTGTAATAGAAGAAATGGAAGAGAGAAATATAGAAGCAGCCATAGAAGAGTTGGAAGAAAGAAAACCTGGAAGAAGCAGCGAAGAACTGAAAGGGAGAAACACAATAACAAATGAAACCTAAACCTAGTGCTGATAAATTATATAAATATAAAAGAGTCCCTGAAGTTATGATAAAATTAAATAAAGTTATTATTCTTTTAATTAAAAACAAAAGTTATCATATTACAAATCTATTTATATAACTTTGATCCACCAATGTAGACATTGATTAATTTTTTTTTATGAAGTTACATTTCTCTCACCTTGTGTCTTCTTGATTTCTTCCTTCTTCTTGCAACTCTTCTTACTATCTTCTCATCCCCTTCTTTAAATTCTTCATATATCCCTTAGCATCATCACACATATATTAATTGTTTATTTCAATATTTATAGACTTTGGAGCTGTAATATCCGCATTGATCTTTTGAATTGATTGTCTGGTATTTAGAATATCATCCAAAACCAATACCCTTTCAATTTGACTTCATACAACACCGATTCTTTTCAATACGTTACGCCAAAATTGCAATTAATATTCCCTCTAAACAACCCAACCATCATCAATTGGCTTATTCAAAAGAGAAGAGTCATTCATATTTTTTTTTTCAAAACCTTTAATTCACTTGTACTTTCTTCTTTCCCACAACTTCTTAAAGATGTATTCTCTCCCTCTTCACTTTTTTAACTTTGTTTTTTCTTACCTTATTTTTTTTTTGTTGGTGTTGATGTTGTATGGTGGGGGAGAAGTTGCAGAGAACTGTTTCAAGAAAGGTTCAAGGAAGATCTACAAGGGAGAAGAAGACAAATTCAATTGCAACCAGCGAAAGGGACAACCCTATCTCTTCTCCAAGAAGTAAGTAAAAGATAAACATTTGATCATTACATAACCTATACTTAATGTTTGTTTGGTTTGGGTTGGATTATTATAAATAATTTATTCAAACATCCGATCATTACATAACCTATAATCTCAAGCTTTTTAAAATCAAATAACTCCTAAGAAATTAAATGCCGTCGGATCGGGTCATTACTATATATATTATTTTTAGGATTTCAATTGATTTGTTTTAAAAATGTCTCAGTAACAATGACAATATTTAGAAAACAATTATAAATGGTGTTTCTAAAACTTATGTTAGATATAAGAATAATTAATAATTTATATTGTATGGCTAAATTTATTATTTAATTATATTTATATATATTAATTCTAGAAAGCTAGAACCACAACCACCTTATGTATACAATAATCTTAGGTAATGAATTAGTGAGAATCCACTTAAATATTTATTTTTTAAAATAAAACATTTTATCAATATTTAGACAAAACTTGAATGAACTTATATCGAGATCATCCAAAATATGAGAAAAGTGTTAGACCACTTCTTAAATTTTGCAGTGAGTAGTACATGACGACAGAAAGTGAAATTTCCTTGTGTGAAATGCTTGAACACGACTTTTAAGGATATAGTCAATGTGAAGACTCATCTCATCGTTTATAGAATAAATCTAAATTATGAATTTTGGTATTGTCATGGAGAAAAGATGAGTACTACTAACGTGGTTTATGATCATGATGATGACGGTGACTTGCACTAGTAAAAAAGTAACATTTAAGGGCGGTATGGGGTTTCGGTTGAGCACAAAACAATACGGCTATTTTGTAAATTTTTAAGAGAAACCCCGAAAGTTAAATGGAAGCTTTCGGTTTTTCTTTAAAGGGAAAAACCGAAGGTTAAGCTAATAACTCTCGGTTTTTCTTTAAAGGGAAAAACCGAAGGTTAAGCTAATAACTCTCGGTTTTTCTTTAAAGGGAAAAACCGAAGGTTAAGCTAATAACTCTCGGTTTTTCTTTAAAGGGAAAACCGAAGGTTATGCTAATAACTCTCGGTTTTTCTTTAAAGGGAAAAACCGAAGGTTAAGCTAATAACTCTCGGTTTTTCTTTAAAGGGAAAACCGAAGGTTATGCTAATAACTCTCGGTTTTTCTTTAAAGGGAAAAACCGAAGGTTAAGCTAATAACTCTCGGTTTTTCTTTAAAGGGAAAAACCGAAGGTTAAGCTAATAACTCTCGGTTTTTCTTTAAAGGGAAAACCGAAGGTTATGCTAATAACTCTCGGTTTTTCTTTAAAGGGAAAAACCGAAGGTTAAGCTAATAACTCTCGGTTTTTCTTTAAAGGAAAAACCGAAAGGTTTAGCTAATAACTCTCGATTTTTCTTCAAAGGAAAAACCGAAGGTTCATTCAATAACTCTCGGTTTTTCTTTCGAGGGAAAAACCGAAGGTTAAGCTAATAACTCTCGGTTTTTCTCATTTGAAGAAAACCCGAGAACTAGAGGACATCTTTCGGTAAATACACAATTATTTTTAACGACGGAGTCAATACCGAGGGATGGAAACAGTTACCTTAACTCTCGGATTTTGGTCTATACCGAAAGTTATAGGCTCAAAACCGAGAGTTTTAACTCTCGGTTTTGACCATTTTTTTACCAGTGGTAGTCAACCGCCGTTAATAGTTCCGCCGTTAAAAAGATTTTAACAATTAAGGGCGGTAAATTTACCGCAGATACTAGCTTTTAACTGCGGTTTATAAAACCGGAGTTAATAGTCTCTAACTGCGGTTTATAAGATCGTAGTTAATAGTCTCTAACTGCGGTTCCTAAAACCGTAGTAAATTGTTTACTTATAAAGGCGAAATTTTCATCGCAAGTAATAGTTTCTAACTGCGGTTTAAAAACCGCAGTTAATAGTGGCTATAAAGACGGTACAAAAACCGTAGTTAATAATTAGTTGGCTATATATAAATGCGATATTTTTAGCGTAAGTAATAGTCTTTAACTTCTGTTTAATAACCACAATTAATAGTGTTCATAAGTTAACAGTTAGTTGGCTATATATAAAAACAATATTTTTACTACAAATAATTGTCTCTAATTACTAATTAGAGTTTAAAAATAGCTGATAGTTATAAGTGTAGTTAATAGTCAATTGGCAACAATAAAAATCATTCAAAATAATATTATATAATTAACACTCCATTTTTATATTATAATATTACCTAAAAATATAATTATATCCAAATATAATTACATCAAAATATAATTATATAGTATTTAAAGTCATACAAAATTAACATTATTATATCAATAAAAATGATCAAATTCCAAAATTTGAAACAAATTCTCTTCCTTTTCTTCCTTCTTCCTCTCGACCTATAAAAGATTCAAATACAAATTTATCAATTAGTAACAAATTACACTTTTTTACTCTCTTTTAACAAGCAAGAACTAAGTAAAATATTTCCTATATTAAATAAATTGATATAAATTACATTTGATAAATTAATTGGAAGAGAGAATTCATACTAACATGCTAATGTGGCGCTGCAAATTTCCCTCAAAAAATTTTGATTGTTCCATCTATTTGTCCTTGTCTTAAATTGGCGTATTGGACGTCCTTGTTCCAAAAGAGATCACTATCACTTAAATAAAATCATGGAGAAAAATGAGGAAATGAATTTAAAACATTCATTAGTTTTTTCAAATTTATATCAATGACAACCACATTTTGATAACCTAAAATTCATAAATAAAGTTAATTATATTCAATGACCAAATTTCTTTCATGCTTCTATTAATACACCATAACACAACTTAATAAATGCATCTTTACAAACTTACAAATAATCATTATCTACAAGATGGAGGACTTGACTAATGAAACAAAAGTACTATACTTACAATGCAAAAATCTTCTTCAAATGTACCAGGGAGTACTATACTTACAATGCAGAAATCTTTTTCAAATGTACCAGGGAGCCAGATGAAGTAATGCAAAAATCTTCTTCAAATGTGCCGAGTAAAGTGAAGCGTTAGAAATATAATAGGGAATGTAGATAATGCGTAAAAGAGAATAGGAATTTGACGTGTTAATGGGTGGAAAAAACTAAATAACTTTCTCTCTTCTATTTTTTATTTTCCTCACATATATATTTCAATATTTTATTTTAATTAATAAATATACTAGCATATACTTGTAACTACGTTACGGTTTAAAAGTCTTAATATTTGTTTATATATATATATATATTACATTATTTTATGAATTTAATTAGAATATAAATTTAAAAAATAATACAACAAAAATTCTAAATAAATATTTGATAACAATTTATCTCTATTAATTAATAAAAAAATAGTCTTGACAATATCAAATCTTCATTAAATATATTTTAATAATGTAAATAAAAAAAAACTAGTTTTCTATATTTTTAAAATTTATTTGACTTAAAAAATATAATAGTGCATACTAAATTATATAAGTTAAAAAATAATAAATATTTTATCTTAATATATATATATATTATTTTATAAAAGTAATTAGTAATAAATTAGTCGATTATTTAATTAGTCATTAATTATGAGAGAGAAAAATATTAATAAGATTTAATATTATTTTTAGAATTATTTATAAACTAAATCAAGTGGGTAGGATATAAAACTATATATAAATATGAAGTCTCAATATAATATTTTATTATTTTGTGTTTTTTCATTGTTAATTCATGTAAGGTATGTTTATTGAACTGATAAAATAATATTTTACAAGTATATATATTTTAATTAACTTATCTAATATTCTAGTTTGAAACTTATCTCAATTAATTTTTAAAATAATAAAAATTAAAATGTATTAATAATTTTTTTATGATTTATAATAATATAAATCTTTTAAATGTGGATCTATATAACGCAGTTAAACGTAAAGTTTTAACTGAGGTATATAAAACAAAAAACTACAGTTAGATATAAGACTTTAACTACGGTATAAAAAACCACATTTAAAGATAAGACTTTTAACTACGGTTTTTATATACCACAGTTAAATGTAAGACTTTTAAAGGAGGTTTTATATACCGTAGTTAAATGTAAGACTTTTAAAGGCGGTTTTATATACCACAGTTAAAAACAAGGTATTAACTACGGTTTTAAATACCGCCGTAAAATTTCGCCGTTAAAAACACATTTTTTACTAGTGTTGGATGTTGATGATAACGGTGAATCGGATAATGGGGTGCAAAAAGTCACTAGTACTCCACTGGACTTTAATAATATGGTCAATGAAGAACAATATATGCAAGATTTTATACACTATATGTTCTCCAACGTTAATTATGGCCCGAGCAACCATGAACCAGTCAAGGATGCGCATAGATTCTATAAATTGCTTGATGATTCTAAACGACCTTTGTATAAAGGTGCACGAATAACAAAATCATTAGAACTATTGAAACTCCTTCACATAAAGAATGTCGATCAATGGACAAATGCTTCGTTCAATATGATGTTGTGTCTACTTAAGGAGGACATATTACCGATGGACGCTCAATTGTCAAACTCACACTATAAATGTAAAAAGTTTATTATGGATATCGAGCTTAAGTATGAGAAGATAGACGCGTGTAATAACAATTGTATGCTATTTTGGAAGGACGACAAAAATTTGGAGTCTTGCAGAGTTTGTGGAATTTCTATATGGAAAGTTGACCAAACAAGTGGGGCAGTTCAGAAGAAGCAAAATGGACAATTCATTCTCACTAAGGTGTTAAGATATTTCCCTCTAATACAAAGACTACAAAGACTATACATATGCTCTAAGACCACCCCAATGATGAGATGTCATAAGGAAGTAAAAGTCGAAGGTGATATGTTGAGACATCCAGTTGATTCATACACCTGAAAAACGTTTGATGAGAGATATAAGGATTTCGCGTCGGACCCCGTAGAATGAGACTAGAATTATCAAGCGATGAGTTCCAACTCTTTGCAAATGGGAAAAAGTCATATAGTATTTGGCCGGTTTTTCTAAATCTTTATAACGTGTCACCCACTCTTTGCATGGACTCTAGCAATTTCATTATATCTATGTTAATATTAGGCCCAAAGAGTCTATTTCTCCAGCCATTGATCGAAGAGTTGACTGAACTATGGAATCGTGGCGTGAGAACATTTGATACACATATCTCACAATACTTTAACATACGAGAAACATTGTTATGGACCATTAATGACTTCCCAACGTATGCGAACTTGTCCGGGTGGAGTACAAAGTGAAAACTTATTTGTCCTTGTTGTAATAGGACACTATATCTCTTCAATTGCGTAATGGGTAGAAACACTCTTACATGGGTCACATACGCTTCCTTCCACAAAGCCACAAATACACGAGGGATAAAGAGTCATTTGATGGTCAAATAGATTATAGATAGCCCTCGAAACTATTAACGGGGTAAGAAATTTACGAGCAAGCACAAGACCTAGAATGCATAATTCTGACTACGAATCGGAGGAAGAAAATCAAGATATGTAATGAAACACGGGGAGACAATTGGAACAAACTTAGAATTTTCTTCTATTTTTATTTAAATACAGAAAAAGAACACTATAAATATTGACAACATAAAGCAAGTGAAGTTTCCGCACCATACGGGCAGTAAACTATTTTCACTAGTAGAAGAAAATTTGGTAGATACATTATTCAATTAAACCTACTATAAACAATGTTACTAATTTTCCGATGAACCATTTATTTGAAGAGGAGGCTGAACTCGGACACCGACCCACTATTATAGAGAAGTTTAGAAGGACCCAAACCCCGAGAGCCACCAAAGACAACCCGACCCCAACGCCGGACCAACTGTCACAAAATAGATCATAAGTTAACTTTTTTTGAATTAAGGAGAACTAGAATGACACCCACAACCATGGTCCCCCGCTTCAACACAAAGTGCTTCCAAGATGATCGTAAGTTAATAAATAAGCTTAATTGAAAATTTAATAGAATTATATATATATCTTATACAATGAAATTTTAAAATGTGCAGGTGGATATGGAGCAAGTGATTAACAATACATAATATATCTCTGACTTCGATGTGACCGAGAGAGTGTTCGAGACCCAACTACACGGGAAGGTGATGGGTATGGGTTTAGGCGTGCGACCAACGGAATTTCACGGGGATCGATGGAGGGGAAGAAACAGTTCACAACGAGGAAAGCAATTGCTATGGAGGTGAAAAAGCAACTCCAATAGCGGGTCGGTGAACTCACCAATAACTAGGTGATAATGCAAGTAAAATTAGCGGAATCTAAACGATAAATTGCAATTTTATTTGCACAGTTTCAGAATCAACCACCACCCCCAAGTTAGTACGTTTTAGTAAATGTTTTTTTTCATGCTTTATGTATATTTTAGATTAGTTTATCGTGTTTGGAGACAATTGTAATAAGTTTTGATTGAGAATTTTTGAAATATAATGAAAATTTTGTATTGCATTTCTTTTGTTTTTTCTTTTGGTTTGGTTGATAAAATGGTAAGATTATGTAAAAAACGAATAGGCTATTAAATATTTATTTAGGGAAAATACCAACAGATTTCATCAAATATGTCGGCAAAGGTCTTAGGGAAAATACTGGCAGATGTATCAAATCTGTCGGTAAAGGTCCTAGAGCCTGTACCGACAGATTTCAATAAATCTGTCGGCATTCCCCTAGTTGCACTATGCCAACAGATACCAATAAATTTGTCAGTATTTCCCATGAATAAAGATTAAATAGCATATTCGACTTTTAAATATCCAATCTATTATCAGCAAAATTATAAGAAATACGATCTATGTCAAATTATCATTAAATAGTTTATGCCGATAGATACCCCTAAATATGTCGATAAAACTTTTACCAAAAGGTTTATGCATCGGTCGACTTAGACTTGAATACCTTTACCGACAAGATATATACCAACAGATGCCGACAAGTTCACCAATTATCGGTAAAAGAGTTTTCTCGACAGATTTAGGGCCATTACCGACATAATATATTGTCGGTAAAACGCCATTTTTACTGGTAACAGAAAGTGAAAATGTTACTAGTGAAAATGGAAAAAAGCAATCAAATCACCTACCTAAGGTGTAGAATTTAACAAGAATCAAGGTCAAGAAGTGGTGCAGATGAGATAATCAGAAAGAGTAAACAATGAACACAAAAATGAGAGAAAAACCCGATTGGGGATTTGTGATACTTTATTATGTATAAATAGTGTCACAAATCCATTACAGGTACAAAAAACTCTCACCTAGTCTACATCAGTCTTTTAACAAAATATAAGTACAAATTATACATTTATATTAGTATTAATTAACATAACAATGGTTATAACCACTCTGACTAGTTATTAATTACTAATGGTTATAACAAATTAACAAAAACAATTTAACTATCTAACAAGATTATAACTAAACATTAATGAATCATTTTGACATAACTTTTACACTCCCCCCTCAAGATGAAAATCATATAGTTGTAGCTTGTGTCGAATATTCAAAATTTGATTCGTTTCAAATGATTTAGTAAAGATATCTACAATCTGCATACTAGACGATACATCTGTTAGTGAAATAAAACCAGACTTGTATTGATTTCTTACCACGTGACAATCAATATCGATATGTTTTGTTCGTTCAAGAAAAAATGAATTTTCTGTAATGTGTATATCCGCTTTGTTGTCACAATAAAGTGTAACTGGCAAAATCAACTTTAATCATAACATCAATAAGCAAATATGTTAGCCATTGTAGTTCATAAACTGTCACTGCCAAGTTTCGATATTCAGCTTCGGCTGAAGAACGAGAAATAGTTTGTTGTTTCTTTGTTTTCCAAGCAAAAAGAGAATTTCCAACAAATATACAATACCCTATTAATGATTTTCTAGAATCTAAACAGGATCCCCAATCAATATCTGAATATGCAGATAATTTAAAACTTGTATGTGATGAGAAAAATAATCCCAAAGATGGAGTCCCTTTGAGATATTTGACAACTTGTATGGCAGCCTCAAAATGGGATTTAAATGGTTTATTAATGAATTGACTTAATTGTTGAACACAATAAGCAATGTCAAGTCTTGTAAAGTTTAAATATAACAGTCGACCAACAAGTCTTCTATATTGATTAACATCACATAAATCATCATTAATAGGATCATTAACAAGTTGCATAGGAGTTGCATCTGGTTTGGAAGTAATCAAACTTAGATCAGAAACAAGATCCAAAATGTATTTTCTTTGATTCACATATATACCATCCACATTATGTATTATTTCTAATCCTAAAAAAACTTAGCATTGCCAATATCCTTAATAGAGTATTTAGAATCAATAATATTTTTACTGTATTCAATATCTTGTAAAGAGTTACCTGCCAACAAAATATCATCAACATATAATAATAAACAAGTGATTTATTCTCATGTTCTTTTAATGAATAGGCAACGATCATTTTTTGATGGTAAAAAACCAATATCTAAAAAACTTTTAGAAATTTCAAAGTGCCATTGTCTTGAAGACTGTTTCAATCCATATAAACTCTTATTGAGTTTACATACTTGGTTTGGATATTCACAATTCAAACCTTCGAGTATAGACATGTACACATCTTCATCAAGACAACCATGCAAAAAATCATTATTTACATCAATCTGTTGTAAATGTCATTTACTTGCAGCTATCAAGGCTAATAATAATCTAATAGTTACATTCTTTGCTATAGGAGCAAAACTTTGGTGAAAATCTACACCATCAATTTAATTTCCTTTTGCCACTAAACGTGCTTTACACTTATTTATACTACCATCAAAATTAAATTTTGTTTTATAAATCCATCTAAAACCTATAGCTTTTTTACCTTTTGGTAGTTGTGTAAAAGTCCATGTGTTGTTTTTGTTTAAAGCATTAAGTTCTGAATTCATTGCTTCAACCCAATCTGAATTCATTACAGCTTGTTTGTATGAAACGGGATCATGTGATTGATCAATGTTTCCTAAAATTTATGTATAATTTAAATTATTACAAACAGTAGTAAATGGAAAAGTTGAAGGCATAAAAACATTCTTCCTTCTATGAACTATCTTTGCATGGTTTGTAAAATCTTTCATCCATGTTGGTATATGTGAAATTCTAGAACTTCTCCTTAAAACATTTTAAGTGTAATTTTGTTGTGACATAGGGTTTTGAATATGAGATGCAAGTTCAGGAAAATTATTTTCAGTATAAAGATCATAAGATGAATGAGCTAAATCATTTTCAATATAAAGATCATGAGAAGGTTGAGATAAATCATTTTGTTCTAACTCTTCCACACTTATATCTTCCATTTCATCATCAAAGAAAGTTGGAACATCCTTCAATTTCATTTTAGAATAATCAAATGAAACTTCAACTTTCATAAATGGAAATATTTCCTCTTGAAAGATAACATCTCTAGAAACTGATATATTTCCAGTCTTTAGTTCATACACATTATACCCCTTTTGATTCATGGGATATCCTATAAAGACATATTTTTTTTCCTCTATGTGTAAACTTTGATTTATATGGCAATACATTAGTTGTATAACATAAACATCCAAATACTCTAAGTAGACTATGATCAAAAATTGTTTTATTAAGCATATAAATTGGAGTTTTCCAATCATTTTTTTTATTAGTGTTCAATTAATCAAAAAAGTTGCAGTGAGTAATGAATGTGCCCAAAATTTTGAAGGCAAATGAGAATCAATCATGATAGACCTCGCTACTTGAACAAGATGCATATGTTTTCTTTCTACAATTCCATTTTGTTGTGGAGTGTATGAACATGTTGTTTGATGAATTGTACCAAGATATTTAAAAAGATTAATGGAACACCTATCATTAATAAATTATGTTCCATTATTAGTTCTAATTATTTTTACGTCTGTTTCATATTGATTTTTAACAAGTATGAAAATTTGTTGCAGTTTTTCAAATACAAGTGTCTTATGAGGAATAAGATAAATCCAAGTACATCGTGAAAAGTCATCAATAATGGTAATCATGTAAGAACAATTTAAAATTGACTCCTCTGGATAGGCCCCCCATAAATCAACATGAATCAATTCAAATATTTTATCAGTCTTAATAACACTATCATTAAAAGGTAATCTAATTGACTTAGATAATGGACATGAAGAACAATGTTTATTTCTTTCAAATGTATTCAGATAAATGGATTTAATAACTCAATCTGAAGGATGACCAAATTTTTTATGAAGAACTTCAGAATCAATTACTGAATTATTAAATGTTTGATTGAAACAAATACTATCAGATATATTGTCTTTAGAACTAAGGAAAAAAATATCAGAAACATTATTTGTAATCGTGTCACTAGAAACGAAATACAGGTTTCCTATCCTCTTTCCAATCTCAACATTTGATGCTAGCTTATGGTCCTGCAAGATGCACATTGTTTTGAGAAAAGACAATTTCTCTTGTTATCATAAATAAGCTTAGCAGTTGATATCATATTATATTTGGAGTATGGAGCAAATAGAACTTCACTAAGTATTAACTCATTTAAAATTATAATTGTTCCTATTTCTGAAATTGATTTACATGACCCATCAGTTAAATACATAAGCCTAGGAGTCTCTAATTTCCTAATGTCTTTCATTATATTCTTGTTATTCCTTACATGACATGATGCACCTGAGTCTATTAACCATTCATTTTTATCTTTAATTAAGTTGTTGCTGCTCATGTTAAACTCAAAAAATGTATATGAATGAAATATAAGTTCAGAACACTTACCTGTAGTAGTACCACTTGAGAATGCTTTGACTTCTCCTTTTCCTTTGAGATCTCTCATTTTTTTAAAAAATCTTTGTACATTATGTATTCTTCAAGAGTTGTATCTTCATACTCATCCTGCTCTGAAGCATTGTTGATTGTACTTGTGCTTCCTCTTTTTGTTGTTGTTATTTTCCTTAGGTTGTTTCCACCAGTCTGGATAACCAACAATCTTAAAGCAATTTTCCTTCAAATGGACCCTACCTCCGCAATGAAAACACAGAAGATTCTTGGACTTATACCTGTCCGAATTGCTTCCTCCTTCTCTTGCATACATGGAGTTGTCTTGATTGACATTTCTTAGATAGATTTTCTTTTCCACATTCTATAACATTGTAAAAGCCTTATAAACAGCAAGCCATGGTTTTTGTATCAGTATTTGATCCTTCACATATTCATACTGATCATTAAGTCCCATCAGAAATTGCAGTAACTTATTCTCATCGTCATCTTGAATCATTTCAAGTTCCAGAAAAACATCCATCGCAATCTATCTTAGTTCCTTTACACCTACATCTTCTAAGTGGTTTCAAACTAAGCATTTCATCCCATAAGAGTCAAACCTTATAGTAGTATTCTTCTAGGTCATTTGATCCTTGTTGTAGTATGACAATATCCTTTTGGAGATAATACATTCTTGGACCGTTGTTTCCTTCGTATCTTAATTTAATTTCTAACCAGAGATCGCGACTTGTTTTAGTTGACTAAAACCTTCTTTGAAGCCTCACGTCGATCGTATTCATCATCCAGGCACGAACCATAGAGTCGACGATTCTCCACTACCTTCCATCTTCTGGATTTGTAGGTCTTGGGAACGATCCATCTATGAATCCGATTTTTATCTTAGCAGATAAGGCAAGTTGGACGCTAAGACACCATCCATAATAGGTCTCTCTAGTGAGAACAATAGTAGTTAGAGTTAGCCCTGGATAATCTGCTGGATGAAAACCAAAGGATCGTTGATGTATTTCCTCTTTATTGGATGAGTCGATTGAGGCTGAGAAGTGTTGATCGTTGGATTAACATTTTGAGTATTGTTAGGGTTTGAGTTGCTTGGTATTTCGTCGATATTCACCATCTTGATTTCTTTAGCAATCGTAGTAGATCAATTGACTCTGATACCATGTAGAATTTAACAAGAATCAAGGTCAAGAAGTGGTGCAGATGAGATAATCAGAAAGAGTAAACAATGAACACAAGAATGAGAGAAAAACCCGATCGTGGGGATTTGTGATAATTTATTATGTATAAATAGTGTCACAAATCCATTACAGGTACAAAAAAAACTCCCACCTAGTCTAAATCAGTCTCTCAACAAAATATAAGTACAAATTATACCTCAACTTTAATATTAATATTAATTAACATAACAATGATTATAATCACCCTAACTAATTATTAATAGTTATAACAAATTAACAAAAACAATTAAACTATCTAACAAGATTATAACTAAACATCAATTAATCATTTTGACATAACTTTTGCATAAGGATTTGTAAGAAAAAAAAAAGAAAAAAAAGACATTAGGTCCTTCCCTTCCCTTCCCTTCCGATTAGGTCCTTCTACGATTTAT
This sequence comes from Impatiens glandulifera, assembly GCF_907164915.1. NCBI lineage: Eukaryota > Viridiplantae > Streptophyta > Magnoliopsida > Ericales > Balsaminaceae > Impatiens > Impatiens glandulifera. Next base: position 14,232,723 of record NC_061863.1, on the reverse strand, counting down.
TGTTTCCAAATAGGTGGTGCTCAATCTTCCTATAAATGCATTGAATGTGGGGGACATCTCTTGCTTTGAATAGTATTCTTGGAACTATAATTTGTCATAACCCAGATTCTAGATCAGTCATGGTCTCTTACGAATTAGAACTCGGTTCAATCCGATTTTGTTATAAATTGTTCAATTGAATAAATAAAATGTATTATAAGTAGATTTATATAATAAATATTCTAAATAAAATATATTATAAGTAGATATATATATAAATTAAAATTCTTAATTTCATTAAAATATTAAAAAATTAATTATTATTAAAAATAAATTAATTTATTAATTTTAATTTTAACAATATAAATAATATATATGTATATATATATATACAAATTTAAATTATTAATCTCATTAAAAAAAATAGAGTTTTAAATTATTTTATTTTATAATTAAATAATTATTTAAATTAAAATATTAAAAACATATAATAAAATATTTAAATTAACCAAGTTTGAATTGTTGTAGAGATTTAACATTGATTTGAATTAATAAAATCCTACTAATCAACTATAGTCAAATAATTAATTATTATTTTTTTAGTTAAGAGTAATAAATATTACATAATCTCTTAAGTTTATATGCATAAATATGATTTTAAACTTATCATAAAATTTACATTTTCTCATAAATGATAAAATATTTAACTTATATATATTAGTGTATTATAAATCATTGAAAATCAATAAATTAAAAACTTGTTTTAATTAATTAATATTTATGTATTTTTTAAAAATGTACAAACACATATAAATAAAAAGCTTAATTTAAAATTGAGATAATTGGGAAATATATGTAAAATAAAAAATGATCATTACATATGTTTTATCATTTAAATATAATTATTTATTTTAAAAATTAAATGAATTATATATAGATATTTAAAAATATCCTCAAAATAAACTATTAACATTTTCATTTTTATATATTATATATTTAACTAAATTCTTATAATATATAAAAAAATATTAAAATATTTTAATTTTGTTTTTATAATATTTATGTAATTAAATAATTAAATAAATATTCCATTTTTTAATATTAATATAAAATTATTTATTTAAAAAATATCCGATTCAATTTATTATATTTAATAATAATTAATATTTACATTATATATTGGATTTAAAATTATGTTAAATTTTTTTACAATTCATCTTATTATTATTTAATGTTTTAAATGGATTAAAATAAATATTTTTAAATAATTAATTTTTTATTTATAAGTAAATTATTATTTTTATTTATAAATTTAATATTAAAATATTTTATTTTTAAATTAATTAATAATATAATTTTATTATCAAAATTATTATTTTTTTTAAATAATTTAATTTAATTATATTAAAAAACAATAATTAAGTAAATGGATAGACATTAAGAATTTATTTGATTGAAAATTTTGATATTATTTTATTGATTATGAAATATTAAGTATTAGTATTCTTTTTATTGATTATATTATTATTTATCAACTAAAATTAATTCAAATTTTATACATTTTACTATAATATTATATATTTTATAATTTTTGCTATTACATTTTTTAAAATTAGTTTTAGTAATTCTTAATATTAAATTTAAAATATTTAAATTATTATTATTCATAATTATTAATTTTATATTATAAAATATATTTATTTTTAAAAGTAAATACTTAATATAATTTTTTTTTTTAAATGTTAAATTTATTAATTATAATCTAATATCAAAAATATACTGTTATCTTAATTTAATTACATTTTTATTCAAATTAATTTAAAATTTATATATTTTATTATAATTATATTTGTATTATTAATAAAATTTATAACATTTAAATAAAATATAATCTAAATAAATTTATATATTACTTATTATAATTCATTTTATTAAATATATAAATTATTATTATTAATACTTTTTTTTATTAAAAATATAGTTTATATATATTATATATTCTAAACAATATTTATAAATTTTAATTAACTAAATATTTATTAATTTAATGATATAAATCATTTTATTTATTTTTTTAATTTTGAAATTATTGTTTTTATTATAAAAATTAATATTTCAAATTTAATAATTTATCTTAACATTTTTTAATTTACTAATTTAAGTAATATTTAAATTTTATTTTATAATAATTTTTAAAATTTTAATATTTAAAATTTAATTTATAAAACATTATTTTTTATTATTGATTATAAAAATATTATTATAAATAATAATTTTCATGTTTATTTATAATATAGAGTGAGTTTTTCAATAAAAATAAGAATATATAATTAACCAATGAATACATAAATAAGTATCTTGTATTTGAAATATTTATATAAATATACAATTTATGATTTAATTTTTAGTACATTTTGATAATTAATTATCTGCAATTAAACTTTTAATAATTTTAGTCATAATTTTATATAAAAGTTTTTATAATAAATTATTATTATATTTTAAATTTCAATAAAACTAAAATATACAACAAAACTTAAAAACAATTAAAGAAGAAAAAAAAGTTAATATTTAATAGGTTAAAAGTAATAAAAAAAATAAATATTATATTATTATTTAAATAAAAATTATAAATTATTCCAGTTTTATAAAATAATATTTATAAATTAACATAAAAAATAAAAAGATATATTTAATAATAAAAACTATAAAACAATCATTTATTTTAAATATATATACAAAAATAATAAATTTACAAGTATATATATATATATATTAAATTAAGAAATAATCAATGTTTTAATTATATAAATATATTTATTATTTTTTTATTAGTTATTAATAATCAATATATTAATAAATATTTTTAAAATTATTTAAATTAATTATATATTATTATAAATAATTTATATAATCAATTAACTGAAATAATAATAAAATAATAAAATAATTTTTAACATAAAATTAATTTTGTTTTTATAATTACAATAAATTAATTAATCGTAATTTTATTTTTTAAAATTAATTTTTTGAGTTAATTTTATTTATTTGAAAATATTTTTAGAGAAAATTTTAATTAAAATAAATAAATACATTTACTAAATAATTAATATATTTAAATTATAAAAACAAGTTTACATAATATCTAATATATCAAAATTTCATTAATTAAAAATGAAAGTTTTATAAAATATTTAAGTAAATCCTTATAATATGTAAAATATTATAATAGTTTTTTAAAAAATTATTTTTTAAATTTTAATTGAACTTAATTTTCTCTATATTAATATTTATAGTATAATATTTCGAAAAATATTATATTAAAAATTTTAAAACAACATAATAATAAATTTTATAAATTTTAAATTTTAAATTTCAAGGTCTTATATTTTTATTAAAACTAATTTTCAACTCATTTTAAATTAAAATTAGTTTTGTATAATAAAAACTAATTAATTTAATCAAATTAACTACTACTTTTCATATAAATACTTGTGTCAAATCTTTTTCCAAGTTTATTTTAAAATGTCAAATTCATTAACTGAATTTTGAAGAACAATTATTATATTTCAATTATAAGATATACTCATTTTTATGAATCATATAACAAAAATATTTAAAACATGTATAAGAAAATAATAATAAATATTAAAATTTCAAAACATGTCATATAAATGATTTAACAATATCTGTTTTGAAATATATATTCACATAATCAAAGTTCAAGCAAATTAAAAGTCACTAACTAAAAAGTTATTATTAATTGAATGATCTATTATTAATCATATGTTCTGATATAAGATATATTGATTTATAGAGAATTAAAGTTACATATCTATCAAACTAAATCATCTGTAACTTGTTATGTGTTTTTCATCAAAGAAAATTAGATTAAAAAATAGATTTAGGGGGTGATCAGGGATCTTTGTTTTTGTTGTGACTAAGAACTCAATTTGATCTAGATTTTTTTTTTTATATAGTTTTTCTAATTTTTGATCAACTTTTAAAAGTCATAAAAATAAATAATAGAAAAAATGCGAGTGAACAACTATTCTACAGCTTTAGTGAACAACTATATATTCTACAGCTTAATTTAGTGAATAAACTTTAAACTATTTCTTGAAATTTTGTTTTTATTTGTTTTTTTTAAATGGATTTCACGGTAATTTATAATTCTCAAAGGTATTAATTAGACAAGAAAATCCACTTAATCCTACTTATTATTTTAATTTTGAAGTCTTGTCTCTCGCATTATATCTGTTAGACATATTGAGGGAAGTTTTTAGACGTTCTTCTGAATAGGTATTGTCCCCATTTATAAATAATATTTGTATTTGATGAATGACAATTTATTTATGAGAGTCTATTTTTAAGACATAGGACTGAAGTGAGTAAGTTAATTTCAACAAGTTAGTGATTAAGTTTTTTTTACAATACCCATGAAACTTCAAATTAGATTGACCGTAGTCTTATATTCTTAACTGAGGGTATCAAGGACAACTATCTTAACAAAATAAAAGAGATTTTCAATCAATTAGATAAAATAATTTTGTTGGAAAACTAAAATTTTAAATCAAACATGTAAGGAGCATTGGTAAAAAGGGATCTTTACCGAAAGATTTTACCGAGGGTTTTATAGAACTCTCGGTAATGGTCCCGAGAGGAAGAAAACTTTCGTTAATAAAAATAGATTTCGAGTAATTAGTACCGAAAATTCTTCAAAGAACGTTCGGTTTTTACCTTCTCAAAAAAACCAAAATAATTCTAAGTGTTGGAAGTGGGGTAATTGCGAAGGTTATTCAAAAAACTTTTGGTTTTACCTTTCCTGAAATTTTTAATTGCGAAGGTTTTCTAATAAACCTTCGGTTTTGACTCATCCCAAAAAAAATGAAAAATATTCTAAGTTTGAGAATGATTAATTGCGAAGGTTATTCAAAGAACCTTCGGTTTTCACCTTTCCTAAAATTGTTAATTGCAAAGGTTTTCCAATAAACCTTCGGTTTTGACTCATCCCAAAAAATGAAAAAAAATTAATTTTCGTGATGTTTATTTCCGAAGGTTTATTGGAAAACCTTCGGTTTTAAGGAGGGATCAAAACCAAAAGTTATACAAAGAACTTTCAGTAATGACCTTTATAAGAACAAAACCCTACCCTTTCTCTTCTTATTTTCGCCTCTCTCTTTTTCCCCTCTCTCTCTTCCTCCCGCGCCGCCGCCTACTCTTTTTCTTCCTCTCTTCTCATTTCTCTTCTCCTTTCTCGCCTTCGCCGCCGCCCATTCTCGTCTTTGCCGTCGCCGTCATTTTCAGGTTAGATTTAAATTATGTGGTTATGTAAATTAGATTTAGATTTTTTATTTGTTAGTTTTAGGTTAGCTAGATTTAGGCTAGTTTAGATTGTTTTTTGTTTGATATATGTTATATATTAGGTTAAATGTAAGTATAATTTTGTTTGATATATATTTGGATTAAGTTATAATTTGGTTGTGTTAAATTATTTGTTTGGTAATTATATGTTAGATTTATATTCAGGATGAGTAGTTGGAAGCGTATTCAAAAAACACTAGAGAAACTGTCCCGACCATTCCAGAACTTGCTAGCACAATCAAGTTCTGACCGAGGGTCTGTCGACTACTGCGAATGTTAAATGTGAGGAGGATGCGAGACACCTAGCGTCGGCATTGGAGCAAATTCAATTGAGGGATGCGGAAAGAGATCAATTGCTTACTGAAATTAAAGCGGACATGGATGAAATGACTCAAAAATTGGAGAATCTTAAACAACAATTTGAATTCTTCATGAGGCAAAATCAACCACCACCTCCTCCCCACCTACTAACTAGATTACAGTATTTGAATAATTATTTGTAATCGTTTTCGTTGACTGATAACATGTTTTGTATAATTTGGTACGTTTGACTTTTATTTAGATTGACTTATGAATTATAATTATCTTTTAGTTTATTAATTGGTTTAGGAATGTTTTTTTTATATGTATTGGTTTGCCTTTATTTGAGAAATTTATTCAACATTTTCGATTACACTGTTGTCAAAAATGGGGAAATAGAGTAATTGATAAGGTTATTAAAAGAACCATCGGTTTTAACTATCTAGAATTGGTATTTGCGAAAGTTTTATAATAAACTTTCGCTTTTGACCCTTCTTTAAAAAAGCTGAAAATTTTCTAAGTGTTGGGAATGATCAAAACCGAAAGTTTTCACCTTTCCTTAAAAAAAGCTGGGAAGGGTCAAAACCGAAAGTTTATTACAAAACTTTCTCTTTTGACCATTCTTTAAAAAAAGCTGAAAAATTCAAAATATTGGGAAGGGTCAAAACCGAAAGTTTTGTAATAAACTTTCGGTTTTGACCCTTCCTTAAAAAAAGCTGAAAAAATTCTAAGTGTTGGGAAGGGTCAAAACCGAAAGTTTTCTAATAAACTTTCAGTTTTGACCCCTTCCTTAAAAAAACTTAAAAAATTCTAAGTGTTGGGAAGGGTCAAAACCGAAAGTTTAACTTTCGGTTTTGACCCTTCCTTAAAAACCTCTATTTAAGGTCAAGACCGAGAGATTTTTGAAATTTTCTTGGTTTTGATAATTATTTCCGAAAGTTTTATAATAAACTTTCGGTATTCATTCCATATTTTATTTGATTTTTTGTAATTTTTGGGTCAAAACGATTTAATCACGTCATTTGTGTTATTAAGTAATAATCAAGATTGAGGGTAATGTTATAAATGTATATGAATCTGTTTGGTAATATAAAGAAGTATATATATATATATGTATGTTTGTGTTTGATGATATTAAGGTTGTGTGTAAAATTTAATTTTAATGATGTATTGGGATTGTGTAATGTTTTAAAGATATGAAATGTGTTAAATTAATGTTGTTCAAGGTCATTAAAAGGTGAAAAACTAATTAATTTATTAATTTAAGAAATGGTAATTCCGAAAGTTCATGGTATAACTTTCGGAAATAATAATCAAAACCGAAAGTTAATGGTATAACTTTTGGTTTTGACACTACATGATTTGTTAATTTAATTTGCATTTCACTTTCTATTTTAGACTCCTAACTAAGCTAATCAAGTGTGTGTTATTTTTTAAGAATTCAAATTGTGTTTAATGTTAAATTGTATATGATTGTGTTTGATTATATAAAGAAGTGTATATGTATGTTTATGTTTGATGATCATATGAATGTGTGAAAATTTTGATCATATGGATTATGTAATGTTTTAAGGATATCAAATTTGTTAAATTAATGTTATTCAAGGTTATTAGAAGTTGAAAAACAAATTAATTTAACAATTTATGAAGTGGTAAAACCGAAAGTTAATGATATAACTTTCGGAATTAATAATCAAAACCGAAAGTTATATCATTAACTTTCGGTATTATTAAATAACAAAACCGAAAGTTTTATATAAAACTTTTGGAATTATCCCTTCAAAACCGAAAGTTTTATATAAAACTTTCGGAATTGACCTATTTAAAATATAAAAAAAACCTATCTTTTTTCTCTTCTTTCTTCCCTATTTCTTTCCTTTCTTTCTCTCTCCCCGACTACTTCCGCCCACAGTCGCTAGCTTCCTCGTCGAAGAAGACAACGCCGCCCGTAGAAGACGACGACGGCGCTGCCCCTTCGAAGCCGCATCCGCCTGAAGACGTCGCTCCTTTGAGGACGCCTCTACATCCAGCCGCCGATTGAGTAAGTCGCTGCCTCCGTCCGATTCAAGCTACAGTCGCCGCAACCTGCATTTCAAGGTTAATTTTTTGTTTGATTTTATGTTATTTTTGGTTATATTAATTGATTGTTTGATTTTAGGTTATTTTAACTTATATTTGTTGATTAGATTTAGGGTTTAATTTGGTTATTTGGATTGATTTAGGTTAGATTAGGTTGGAATTATGTTTGATTTTGGTTAGTTTAGGTTTTGATTAGGTTATATTTTATTTTGATATTGTATGATTTAGATTGATTTAGGTTAGATTATATTGGAACTATGTTTGATTTTGGTTAGTTTAGGTTCTTGTTGATTAGATTTAGGGTTTAATTTGGTTATTTGGATTGATTTAGGTTAGATTAGGTTGAAATTATGTTTGATTTTGGTTAGTTTAGGTTTTGATTAGGTTATATTTTAATTTGATATATGTATGATTTGGATTGATTTAGGTTAGATTAGGTTGGAACTATGTTTGATTTTGCTTAGTTTAGGTTTTGATTAAGTTATATTTTAATTTGATATATGTATGATTTGGGGTTTAGGGTTTAGAGTTTAATATGATGGTTATTTGGATTGATTTAGGTTAGATTAGGTTGGAATTAAGTTTGATATATGTATGATTTTGATTGATATTATATTTGGATATATGATTATTATTTAGATAGATTTAGGTTAGATTATGTTTGATTTTGGTTAAATTAGGTTAGAATTAAGTTTGATTTTAGTTATATTTGGTTAGAATTATGTAAGAGAAATGTTAGTCTAATTAATTTAGATGAAATTAAGTAAAATAATAATGCGAATTGTTTTCCATCTTATTAGAAAGATGGAAGTACTCGATAAAAGTTGGATGACCTTACGTCGAGATCATCCAGATTACGAGGAAGGTGTTGACAAATTCCTCGAGTTTGTTGTTAGGAGTACATCCCGACAAATAGTGAAATGCCCATGCGTGAAATGTCTAAACACGACGTTTATGGAAACAGACGATGTGAAGACTCACCACATCATTTATGGAATAAATGTTCATTATGAGTACGGGTATTGTCATGGAGAAAAGAGACGTACTACTCACGTGGTTAATGAGAATGTCGATGATGATGCCGATGACTTGGATGATGATGGTGATGGTCAATCTGATGATGCCGTGCCGGAATTTAACGATCCTAGAACGAAGATGAATAATGAAGAGGTCAATGAAGAACGTTATATGCACAATTTTATAAACAATATGTTCTCTAACGTTAATGATATCCCGAACAACCATGAACCAGTCGAAGATACGCAGAGATTTTATAAATTGCTTGATGATTCCAAACGGCCATTGTATGAAGGTGCTCAAATAACGAAATCATTAGCACTACTGAAACTACTTCACATAAAGAATGTTTGTCAATGGACAAATGCTTCGTTCGATATGTTGTTACGTCTTCTTAAAGATTACATATTACCGATGGACGTTCAATTGTCAAACTCCTACTACGAAAGTAAAAAATTCATTACTGATAGGGCTTAAGTATGAGAAGATAGACGCATATAAGAACAATTGTATGCTATTTTGGAAAGACGAAAAAAATGTAGAGTCTTGCAGAGTTTGCGGACTATCTAGATGGAAAGTCGAACAAGCAAGTGGGGCAGTTCGAAAGAAGAAAAATGGGAAATTAATGTCAACTAAGGTGTTAAGATATTTCCCTCTAATACCAAGACTACAAAGACTATATATGTCCTCAAAAACTACTCCAATGATGAGATGGCATAAGGAAGAAAGAGTTGATAGTTATACGTTGAGACATCCGACTGATTCATTAACTTGGAAAACTCTTGATGAAAATTATAAGGATTTTGCGTCGGATTCACGAAACGTGAGACTAGGTGTATCAAGCGATAGGTTTCAACCATTTGCTAATGGAAAAAAGGCATATAGTGTATGGCCGGTTATTCTCGTTCCTTATAATGTGTCACCCACTACTTGCATGAATTCTAGCAATTTCATTCTATCTATGTTAATTCCAGGTCTTAAGAGTCCGAGAGATTCAATTGACATATTTCTTCAGCCATTTATCGACAAGTTGACTGAACTGTGGCAAACGGGTGTGAGAACGTTTGATGCACACACCTCGCAATACTTTAACATGCGAGCGGCGTTGCTATGGACCATTAACGACTTTCCCGCGTACGTGAATTTGTTAGGCTGGAGTACGAAAGGGAAATTCGTTTGTCCCTGTTGTAACAACGACACGGTATCTCTTCGATTAGTTCATGGTTCCAAACAATGTTACATGGGTCACAGACGCTTCCTCCCACCAAAGCACAAATACAGAAGGGATAAAGAGTCGTTTTATGGTCGAACAAATTACAAAGAGCCCTCTACATTGTTAATGGATCAAGAATGTTACGAGCAAGCACGAGACCTAGAAGACACAATTCTTACTAATGATCTAAGCAAGAAAACTAAGATATATCATGAAACGCGGGGAGACAATTGGAACAAACTTAGCATTTTCTTCTGTTTGCTTTATTGGAAATCACTATTATTGAGACATAATTTGGATGTGATGCATATTGAGAAAAATATTTGTGATAGAGTGTTGGGGACAATAATGAATGTGAAAGAGAAGACTAAGGATGGTTCTAAAGCCGTAAAGACTTACAACTCTTAGACATAAAACAATGGTTACATCCTATAAATGATGAAGGAGTGGTTCATTATCTAGAAGCGCCTTTCACTTTGACATCCGGTCATAAAAAACGTCTCTGTAAATTCTTGAAAGATTTGAAGTTGCCTGATGCTTTTTGCTCAAATATCGGCAGTTGTGTGAATTTGGAAGAGAAAAAGATTACGGGATTAAAGAGTCATGATTATCACATTTTATTGGAATATCTTATTCCTTTAACAACCCGTGGATTACCTCCAGATCATGTGTGTGATGCGTTAGTAAATTTGTCTCGGTTCTTTCAGTTTTTGTGCTACAAAGAATTGATTGCAGCGGACCTCGAACAATTTTACATGGATATTATATTGACACTTTGCAAATTTGAAATGATTTGTCCACTATCAATCTTCGACATCATGATGTATCTCTCGGTTTACTTGTCATTTGAGGTTTTGCTTGGGGGACCTGTCCAGTATCGATGGATGTATCCGTTTGAACATTACATTGGTACAATGAAAAGATATTTGCGGAATAAAAACACTCAGAAACCTCAATAAGCGAGAGCTATCTTGTAAATGAGAGTATTAGTTTATGTGCCAGGTATATGGAGGAAGAAGACCAAGAAAATGCACAAACTGAAATCTCGGGCATTTTAATATTTTCATCGTTGAAGACCTATCCAATGGAAAAATATACAACTTGGATTATATCAATCGAGTGACAGCGCATTCATATATTTTGAAAAATTGCCCTAAAGCAGAACATTTTTACATGTAAGATTCAATATTTTGTAGTTATGGTACGTCTTATTAATTAGCATTAAAGAGTATGCTATTTAATATTCGATCTATTTACAGTGATTATATGCAGTATTGCAATAATAATGAGTCCCGTGGAGAAACGTATGCCACCTATTTCAAGCATAAAGTGAGTAAATTCAAAATCATATCTAATAACTTTAAATTCATTTTAACGACTAAATTTTGGGAATGTATATATATATATATAGGTCGCTCAATTAGTAGAACATAACGACATATCAAGAGACCTCAAGATCTTAGGAGAAGGTCCAAGTATGTACTCGTCTACGTATGTTTGGTGTAAAGTAAACAGATACAAATTTTATACAGAAAAACACGACGAAGGTTTGACAACTCAAAATAGTGGGGTGATTGTTGAAGGGTACAACGAGTCAGATAATGTGTCATACTATGGAGTTTTAATGGATATAATAGAAGTACAATACTTTTCTCATAAACGAGTTATCTTATTCAAGTGTAAGTGGTTTGATACACACTCGGGGGAACTAGGAGTGAAAGTGGATAAATATGGCTTCGTAAGTATAAATGTAAAACGAATCTTAAAAACCCAAAGTCCCGACCCGTATATATTAGCGAGTCAAGCAAAACAAGTATTCAATGCCCCTGATATGTCAGCCCGACCCGGTTGGAAGATTGTGACAAAAATAAAACCGCGGTTTACAAATATATAGTTTAGATTAATTAATTAGGTAGATTTATGTTTTTTACTTTATATTCATTCTTATTACTACTTTATTTCAATTATTCACTCATTTATTAATGGTGCATTAAGAATGTCTGAAGGTCGTAAAGAAACTTGGAAGAGTATGAGGAAAACACTCAGCAAACTGTATAAGCACTATCAAAACCTACTTGCATAATCAAAAAACTTAAGGCTCTAAGAAGAGTCTTATAGAGATCAAACACCTATTACTGTGAACCCGATAGCTACTACTCCCCCAGCAGACGAGGATATTGATGCTGAGGTTCAAGAGTTTGTTGAGAGTACGTTTGCTGATATGGGGGATGAAGATGAGGCTGACGACGAGACTCACGAGGAGGATGACGAGGAGGAGCACGGTTCCACTCCTAACCCATCATCGATAGTTAACATGTTTACACTTAGTGATTATTTGTATTGATTTACATATAATTATGAATTTGATAATTTTGAAGAATCTTCCGCCCGCAAGAGACGGGGGAAGAACAAGAATATCGCGCTATTGAGGAGGTCACCGGGGAAAAAGATTGCTCTGACTTTTAGAGCGATAGATGGGAGGTCCGGTAGTGTTAGCGAGGAAAGAACAATGTGGTCTAGACATTTTGGGTCGGTTGTGCGGGACCCCTCAGCCGTCTCACATAGCCTCCTGAAGTGGAAGGCATTAAGTGTTGATCAATTGGATTCGATTTGGATTGCGATGACGGTAATCATTACTTAATTATACATTAATAATTCAATACTTATTTATAACATTTGAATGATTTATTTTTCAAGATCCGTTCGAGTGTACTGATGGTTCTATTGATGATTATCGAAGGTCCGGATTGGCACACGCCAAACAGATATGGGATAGATGGCACTCGAATTTGAATAGAGATTATATTCGAATTCATCAATGAGACGAGGCGGCGGTACTTGCCAATCCTCCACGAGACTACAACCGAGATGATTGGGAGTTTGTGTGTCGAAACCATTACTTTACGGAAAAATTTAAGGTACGGTTTCATAATTCAAATAAAATTTGATATTAATTATTTTAACTTCATTTTTCATTTAAAATTCAGAAAAATAGTCGTACAAATGTTGCTAACAGAAATAAGCTAAAATTCTCATATCATACGAGAAGTAGACCATTTTCTCAAGTGGAAGAAGAGTTGGTAAGTACATTATTTCTAATAACTTAATATAAAGATTGTTATTAATTATATAAATCATTTATTTCAATAGGCGTTTGAAATGGGACGGACACTCTCTGTCGTTGAAGTATTCAAGAGGACCCGTACCCAAAACCTACCAAAGAAAATCAACCCCCATCCCGGACGAACTAGCACAATAGAAAATTGTAAGTGAATTGAATTTTAATAAATTACTTATAGCTAGTTTATTTATTATATAAATGAAATTTTATTTCAAATGTGCAGGTTGAGATGGAGGAAGTAAGAAGTAACGAACCAGAAATATCTGACTTTGAGTTGACGGAGAGGGTGTTCGGACGCCAAAAACATGGGGGAGTGATCGGTATGGGATCCGGCGTCTGACCCACACACTTTCGAGAGGATCGTCGAAGTGACAACAATTCACAACGATCGACTGATTGGTTGTTTGAGGAGAATCAAAGATTGTCGATGAAAGTGGAGGAATTGGTAAAGAAGGATGAAGAAACTACTAGAACGATTCAAGAACCTCAAGCGGAGAAGCTAGAAATGAGGTCAAGAATGGAGGAATTTGAAATGTTTATGAGGCAATATCGACCACCTCCCCCTCCCCCCACTAACTAATTCTAGTACGTTTCTCATTGGTTGTTTCTACGTTTTAATTTGAATGGTAACAAGTTGTTTGGGTGATTGGTTTGGAATTTTGGAATGATAATGGTTATTTGGTTTATGAATGTTATTTGTATATCGGTTTGGCTGAACAGGTTTTGGTTGCGTACAAAACAATCAGCCTATTTTGTACATTTTGTAGGGGAAAATCGAAAGTTAATTGGAAAACTTTCGTTTTTCTCTAATGAGAAAAACCGAAAGTTTATTGGAAAACTTTCGGGTTTTCCCTCAGGAGAAAAACTGAAAGTTTTCCAATTAACTCTCGGTTTTTCTCTCGGATGTCTAAGCCGAAAACTATACGATATCTCTCGATAAATGCACAATTATTTTTACCGAAAGAGTCAATACTGAGGAATGGCGAGAGTCACTCAAACTTTCGCTATTAGGTCAATACCGAAAGATATAGAGTTATTACCGAGAGTTTTTACTCTCAGTTTTGACCATTTTTTCACCCGTGGAGGTCTTTATGAAGAGTATTGTAATTCAAACAATCTTTTCTTGTATATTATGAATTCTTTCAATCATTTTAAATATATTTTTCAAAAATTATGTTCAAAAGTGATTAACTTTTAATAATCATATTGACCTTAATAATGTGCATTGGATTGTTTGGAATAAATGGCCAAACATAAATAAAAATAATAATAAATAAAGGCATCAGGTATAGCGTATGATTAATAGCAAATCAAGATTGTTAAAATATCAAAATAGCAATTTAGGGTTCTATTTTCAAAGGCTTTTACTATTCTTATGATTCTTTTTTCAAAATGTTTTTCCTATTCTCATAAACATTCCTGTATCTTGACTATCATTTTATTTTATTTTGTAAATACTCTACCATGTCTTGTAATATATATATATAAACACAGTTTTTTCATGATTTTATTTTAAATAATGAGTCAGATTATTAATTTACTGGTTTGATTCGTCGTACCATTTGAAACAATTAAATTTTAAAAAATAAGATTAAAAACGTCACATTTAAGGATGGTTAGAAGGTTTTTAATCTAGGGTTGAAAAAAAATACCGATATTAAAGGTATATCGAAAATATTGTACCGTAATATATCGAAAATATCAATTTTTAAGGTATACCGAAAAAAAGGTAAGGCACGATACCGATACCGAAATTATTGGTACGGTAAAGGTATGATATTTTTAAAACTTTGGTATATCAGATATACCGAAATAGTATTTATAAGTTAAAATATATATAATACTTATAAGGAAATAATTAAATAAATTTGATATTAATTTAATTATAGAAATATAATTTTTTGAATTATATCAAAATATAATTATACTGAAATATTATTCTATATATGCCTCTCTACCTTACCGATGAGATTAATTTTTTTTAAGTTAATATGTTTTTTAGGTATCAAAGGTATAATATCGAAATCAAGGTATACCGAAATAAAGGTAAGGTAAAGATATGCATTTTTTGCATACCGAAATTTTAGGTAAGGTATAAGATATGGATAAAATATTAAGATATACATTACCGACCCACCCCTATTTCTACTTATATTGATGAGAAGTAAATTAATTAGGGGTGTTTAATTTCTAGGTGTGATGTCTACTTTTATTTTTCTACGTTAATTGTCATTATATGATATACATATTCTTATAATTATATTATTTATTTTTTATAATTAAAATAATAATAATAATTTAAATTTATTTATTAAAAAATTATTTCAATTAATATTAAATGATTATTTAAAATAAAATATTATTAAAAAATATTTAAATAAAATATGTTTTTAATAAAACAAAATTTTAAAAATAATTACAATAATTAATAATAATAATATAATTCATTTGTATAATTAATTTTAATATTATATATTAATAATAAAATTAATTAAAATAAAAACTTAAAAATAAAAGAAGTTTAATAATAATTTTATATAAAAAAATTTTTTTAAAATATTGTAGAAGTTAAATATAAAATATTTTAAGAGAAACTATTATAAGAAAATTATATCCTATTATAATATGTCTATTAAGTAGAATTTTATATTTAAGGTATAAAGTTTATTCATGTGTAGTATATTTATTCAACTATTAGTATATAATGTTTTAAAACTTTATCTCTATAACCATCAAAATTTCACATAACCTCAATTTATAATTTTAAAATAATATTTAGAATTTTTATATTCAAAATAATACAAAAAGAGAGTAAGAATCAAATTATGGTTAATTATTGTAATAATTAAATATTAATTAGAAAAATTAATAAAAATTCAAAAATAATTTGAGGTTAAAATATTATATTTATTTTACCTAAATAAACCCAAGAATGGGTTAAATTTATTTATTTAGGATTTAAACATAAATTGTGTGTAATTTGTGTCTTAAAACAATTAAATAAATATCCAAAAATACTCAAAAATAAAAATAATGAACATAATTTTTATTATATTTTCAGAAATATTTTTTTTGGATTTTTTTTGTGAAGAAAAACGTAAGAAATGGATTAAAATCTAATTTCAAATAACCATTTTATTATAAATAAAAGTGATAATCATGTGTAGCCGAAATTATATTTAATTGATGCAACAAGATTCAGAGTCATCGGATCAGCGCTGAATTTTCATCCAGCGCTTAGGAATCATCCACGTAGCCGGATGTAACGAAGCCAAAGCGCGCCCGAGCCGCATGGAATCAACTAACGGGATGTTAACGCCCATTAGCCCAGCCGCCCAGACGTAAACGGAACGCCGCAGAACGCCCAATGACGCATTTTGGACAGATCAAAATGACGTCATTTTGATCGTCGTCTTCGCGTAGTCCTGCAGGCCGCGACGATCTTCGCATTTCTTCCAGAAGGGATAACTTCGTCATTTCTCCACTTTATCCCTTCGTTTTTCGTCCCATTTGCTCGCCTTATCCTCGCCTTCAATAAACCTATACATAGGATGGCCACCTTAGCCTAAAACTAGGTTGTCACGAATAGGATATAATTTAAGTTGAAGTTGAATTCCTCTTCCTCAACCGACCTAAAGCTACCATAAATACTCCTTAGTTGACCCTCTACCAAATCATCAAACAATCAACACTTTCTTATGACTTAAATCAAAGATTCAAGAATACGGCCAAGAAAGTTTTTTTGAAAAACTTCTCCGGTTATCACAGTCTTGATCTAGACTGTGGAAAAGCTTCCAATAACTCATAGGAGTGTTCTCTAGTTGTTGGTATGTTTCCAAATATGTTGAATTTCAATTTGTAATTGAAAGTTGAATTTTTACAAGTTTGGTCGGTTTTATATTTTCTATGGTTCAATTGTATGATTTCTTTGTTTATAATCAATCCATAGATGTTGTATGAACTTTCTGTTGAAAAAGATTTGACCAAATCAAACTTAAACTAAAAACATGAAAATTTGAATTGAAATTCTGGATTTTTGAAAATTCATGTTCTTGAGTTTTAAACTTGATTTTTTTATTCAAATATCTACTAAACATGTTAGGATGATTTCTAAATCATTGTAACATCATTTTGATCATGTTTGATCAAACTGAATTGGAAAAAATGAGTTTGAATTTCATCTTAAAAAATTGTTAAAATGATGTTCTTGTTTTGGTTGTGTTCAACTATGTTCATTATTTCAAAGCTAATGGAACAAGAATTAGGCCATGAGATGGCCTAATTTAAAATATCCCAATTTTTTACCTAAAAACGGTTTTTTGAAATTGACATTTGTAAAAATCAATTGATCGTGATTAGAGTTAGGGTTTTTGTTATTCATGATCATATGAACTGACTGCAACTTACCGATCATGATTCCCTAATCTGTATCAAAAGTTATAGCTTTTGCAATTCTTGATCAAATCAAGAACACTTGGTCCTCTTGGACCAAAGCAAAGGATCGAGGTTCTTAGCCTAAGATCGAAAGAAAGGACTGAGGATCTTAGTCTGGGACCGAGGATCCCGATCGAGAAAACTTAGCCCAGGTCCGAGACTAAAGACCGATGTTTTTTAGTCTAGGACCGGTGTTCTTGAGTAAGGATCGAGAGCTAGGACCGAGAAAACTTAGCTCGAGTCCGAAGGCTAAGGATCAAAGATCTTAGCTTAGGATCGAGTCCTCCCTTTAGCCTAGGACCGATTTTTTAAGCCTATGACCGAGGAATCCGACCGAGTTTTATAGCCTATGACTGAGTCCTCCTCTTAGCCTAAGACCGATTTTTCTAACCTAGGATTGAGTCATTACCCATGACCAAAGACCAAGCAGCCCGAGTCCGGGACCGAGCCTCCCAAGCCTCGAGCCGAACCCTTCAGTCTTTTGACCAAGGGTCCCAAGCCCTAGTTAGACCACCTAGTCTAGACCGAGCCCAACGGAGCCTAGATCGGTATAAATGGACTCAAGCCATAGGACCCTGATCCTAAGGCATGTTTAGTTCCACTTTTTAAAATTCAAAATTATTTTGGTAATTTTGGAATCCCAATCCATTTTCAAATAATTCTAAAAGGTCAGAAAATGATTTCCAAATATTTTAGGGATGTCTCCCAAACAAATATTTTTGTGATCAATTGGGATTGGTTGTTGATTTGTTAAAGTGAGAGTAAAAAAGAGGTTGACTAAGATTGGTGAGTGGTTTGTCAGAATTAGTGATTGGTTTGGCGAGTATGAGGTCACGAGATGGAGGTCAAGTGGTGGGTAGTTTATCGAGTGTGAGGTCAGAATTAGTGGTTAGTTTGGCGAGCATTTGAAAGTGTGAGGTCACGAGATGAAGGTCGGGTGGTGGGTACTTTGGCGAGTGTGAGGTCGGAATTAGTGGTTGGTTTGATGAAAATTTGAAAGTGTGAGGTCACGAGATGGATGTCGGGTGGTGGTTAGTGGTTGGTTTGACGTTGGATAAGAGGTCTGTAATCAATTGGGATTGGTTGTTGATTTGTTGAAGTGAGAGTAAAAGAGAGGTTGACTAAGATTGGTGAGTGGTTTGTCGAGTAATAGAGGCATATGAAAAAGTGTGAGTCACAAGATTATGGTCAGTGAGTGATTTGCCGAGAGGATAAAGAGACATGAAAAAGTGTGAGTCACAAGATGAGGGTCAATTGAAGGGTTAGTGGTTGAGTTTGACGAGATATAAGAGGTGTATCACCAATTGAGGTCAACTAAGATTGGTGGGTGGTTTTCTGAGGGATAAAAATACATATGAAAAAGTGTGAGTCAAAAGATGATGGTCAATTGAGGGGTTAAGTGGGTGCCAATGGGATAAAATATATGTTAATATTAAGTTTAAACTTAATTTTTACAAACTAAAACTAATTTGAAATTAATCAGATTTCAATAATATTAGTTTTATCTAAAATATTTATAGATAAATTATATTTCATATATATTCTTATTCGTACAAATATACGGGATTCATGCTAGTATATATAGTGTCCGGATTGTCGGGTCGAGAGTTGTGGTTAATTTCGATATATATGTGAGAGTAAATGGATACTTAGGTCAGATTGTGGATTGACCCGCCGTAAACTTAAAATGATTAAAAATAAAATTAAAAATGTTATAGGTATGTTTCGAACTTGCAACCTGACAAAAACAAGTTCAGCCATTTAACCAACTAGGCTAATAAAATTTTATATTTTTAATTTAACACCAAAATTGATGAACGCGGGATATTTTAATAATATATGTTCAGCATTTTAACTAACTAATATATATATATATATATATATATATATATAATGATGCTTAATTTTCAAAGCGTCCAGATTGTCGGGTCGAGAGCTGTGGTTAACTTGAATATATATGTGAGAGTAAATGAATTTACAGTAATAAAAAATTCACGGGTTATATGTTAGTTGATTATCGTAATGGTTAATGGTTTAAATAGTACACTTTATTAATTATAAACATTCTCATTTTCACATTCATCAATTTTATTCATATTTTTTTTTGTTGAACCAAACACTTTATAAATCTTAAATTTAAGAACTTGACAATAGAAATATATAACATTTTAAACAACTAAGCTAATAAATATTTATATTTTAAAATTAACATAAAATTTGATATACGTGATATTGTATTTATATAATTTTATTTTTTTTATTAATTTTTCATAATATATATAATTATAAATATAAATACTTTTTTTTTTCAAATCACTAATCCTCGCTAGGGTGTAAATGAGCCGAGTCGATCTCGAACTAGCCCTGACTCGAGTTCGGATCGACTCAATTTTTATTGGCTTGGCTCGAGCTCGAACTCGGTCAAGCTTTCAATATTAAACTCGAACTCGGCTCGATCATATAATCATAGGCTCGAGTTCGGCTCAAAAGATTTGAATTTAAATATATTTATATATTAATTTTTTATATTAAAAAAACATAATGGAAGTCAATAGTCCATTCATCGGACCGTACAACTCTTTGCGTATTTTTTTACGCCCCGTAACTCTTCCTCATTCAAGACTTGTTTCACATAAGAATTGACGTATTGGTTCGCGTAAAAATACACGTAGAATATCTAAATGAGTTATTCATGTTCAAGCAAATTTGAGAAGAATATTTTCAAGTCGTGTATTGTATTTGAGATGAACTTGAAAATATATTAAATTTTATTATATTTATTTTGAAAAATAAAACACTCTATAGTGAAATAAAAATAATTTTATATCTTATAAAATATAATACATTGAGATTGGATATATTAAATAATATTGCATTATAATTATATTTTGATTTGATTTTCAAAAATTATATTTATGTAATTAAACTAATAACAAATTTATTTGTTTTCTTATAACTTATAAGTATTATTAAATATTTATTATTTAATTTATAAATAATATTTTGGTATAGGACACTTGTAGGGGACCCTTACAGCAACATTTTTTTTTTATCTTTAAACGCGTTAAAAAATGAGTTTATAGTGAAATAAAAATAGTTTTATATCTTATAAAATATAATACATTAAGATTGTATATATCAAATAATATTATAGTATAATTGTATTTTGATTTTTTTTCAAAAATTATGTTTCTATAATTAAATTAATATCAAATCTATTTATTTTCTTACAAAGATTATATAACATATATTTTTTAATTTATAAGTATATTGTTGGGACACCCATAAGCATTAAGTCAATAAATAGTTAGTCTTTGGGTATGTTTCAAAATTTAATTAAAAAATAATATATATATATATATATATATAAATTTATATGATTAGGCTCGAAAAAAGCTCGACGAGCCATCAAGCGAGTCTTATCTAAGCTCGAATTCGGCTTGAATCTTAAACGGGTTAGCTAGAGTTCGACTCGGATTCGATTTTGACCGAACTCGAATTGAACTTTGACCGAGCCGCTCACGAGCGGCTCGGCTCATTTATACCCATAGTCCTCGCAAGCACAACTCGTTTTGTTATAATAAACCGATCATATTATTAATTTACGAGTTGATATGCTTATAAAATATTAAACAATTAAAAAATAAGATGAAATTTTGAATTATATTTATTATATAAATATTATTATCACTTTAAATTATGGGATACATTTTTTTTAATTAATTTAAAAGTTAAATGTAGACAAAACCATGTAATATATAATATTATTTGATATTTAAGGGGATTATATACTAGCTATCTTTAAAATCTTAAAAGCAAGATATTTCTTTATACACATAAGAGAGGTTATTTGATATTTAAAAAAAAAAATCAATATTAAACATTGAAAAAAAACCAAAAAAAAAAACATAAGACCTAAGGTCTTGTTTGGTTTGGGAAGTGATTACATTAACCCAAACAATCTATCGTTGATTTCAATCAACTACTAATACGAAGCAAAGACGACTGTTTTATCTCTCATCGACTCAAATAAAGTAGAGACTGCAGCCAAATCAAACCAAATAAAGCGGAATCAGGGTTCAAAGCTTTTCTTCAAACGACCGGACGCCTGCTTTCTTTTCTTCGATCGGACAAGCTTTTCTTCAAACGACGAAACTGCATTCAGGTACCCATACAAGATATCACACACATAATCGTTATTCATATGGGTTTTCCTTCTTTCGCAGTCATCCATCGAGATGACACTTTTAGGTTTATGAAAATCTTAATTTTCATCACTTCCTTTTGTTTTGATGAAACTCAATTGATTTTGTTTAACAGTTACTCTTTTGTTGAAAGTTTGTGTCTCTAATTTGTATGAACTGTAGATTATCATTGATTTATGTTCAATCCAGGTCAGTTTAGACTTGTTCAAATTTTATGGAGGCTAAGGATTCAGCTGAGAGTTCTAGTGCAAGTGATGCTGGTAATGAAAGTTCAGATTCAGTTGTGGAGCTTAATGTGAAGACTCTAGATTCACGAATATACAAATTTCATGTTGATAAAAATGTAAAATTTCTCAACACTTCTTTTTCCTCGAGATTGTTATTGCTTGTTACTTTTATTTTATGGGTTTCTTGTGTATGTATGTGTGATGATCTTTTTGTGATTCTAAAATGATTTTAGATGCCCGTTTCACTCTTCAAGGAAAAGATAGCTAATGAGACTGGTCTTCCAGTCATTCAGCAACGGTTGATTTTCAGGGGGAAAGTGCTGAAGGATGATCAGCTCCTTTCGGAGTATCGTATCCTTATCAAGTGGAATTTAACATGAAGGGATAGGTAGCTTGTGATATTGCAATGATAAGACATAAGTTTCTAACAAACAAAGGAGTCTAGATCTCATATCTAAAACAAAATCATGAGTACTTAGGCGGTGTTTGCTAATACAACCGATCACATAATCTAAATGTTTAAGTGTTTATTTGATAAGTTCATTTGATAACTATTATTTTAAATCACTTAATTATTTAGATTTAAACTCCAATTAAGCTAAAAAATCTAGATTAGTTCAGTAAGCTATGAATGACTTAACGTGGTAATATAATGAGAGCATTCAAAAGACATCTGTAATATCTGAAATTAGTCAAATTATGTCTTTATAAGGGTAAAATAGTTTGTAAGTATTTTTCCGACATTAGTTCCACATTTTATCAAACCAATTTACTACTACATTTTAGACAATTTCATTTTAGTTTATTCATTCATTTTTTTGGAGACTTAATTCATCCGGCACTTAAAATACAGTATTCAACATTTAATTTTCAGTTTGATCAAATGCACTCTTACCCATTAGATTGGATAAATGGACTGGGACTTCTAGCCTATGCATGCAAGGATATGAATATCTGAATATTTTTTTTCTTCAGATAACTCATGAGAAGGATTCATATCATTTTAGCATATCTATATATGTTCCACTCAGAAGGTTCTTGCCTCTTATTTCATTTTACGCAATGTATTAGCAGACATTCATCTATGGCATATCTCACATGATTTATATAAGCTAATAATATCTTTCGCAAGTCATTCATCATTGAATGGGAGGATGTAAATTTATCTGAAACATGCTAGTGTGTCCAAGGTTATTGCTTTTCTATAATAACGAAAACACAATGCCTCATCCTTAGGTGGTTATACTGATTTCTAGGGCCACTGTTTACTTCTTTTCTTCTTACTGCATACATTTTTTAAAGAGTTGTGGTAGTTTTGTGGGGTTCATCCACCTAGTGGTGCTTTTCCTACTGTTATAAGATAATCCTTAACTTAGTGTAGATGTGGACAATGGACACACACTACATCTAGTTGAAAGACAATCTTCTGAATCCCATTCTTCCAGTTCAACCTCTGAAACAACTACCAACAACAATGGAGGTAATCATTTGTAAGGATACATGTTTCATTTGACTAGATTAACGTTGCTAGTGGATAATCTTGATTAATTCTTTCAGGACAAGATGCTGGTGGTACTGGTTCTCGCAGTCGTGTTGGGCACATATCACACAGTGTGGTACTTGGGACACTCAACCTTGGTGATCAAGGAGAGGGTGGAGTGCCAGATTTAAGTAGAGTGCGTTTCTTCTGTTACATTGCTTCTTTGTTCATTTTCTTTCTTAGTGTTCAGTGGCTCTGTATGATAAACAATTTCTCAGAATGGATTTCACTTGGCTTTCAGGTTATTGGAGCTGTTTTAAATTCTATTGGAATTGGGGGCCAAGCTATCCCTGGTGGGGTGCCTACTGTACAAGTTTGTCTTTTGCCTCCTTTTATCTTCGTTTGTATTTATATTCTGTAATATCTTATGAATGCATACTTAAATATTTGAGATGGTTGTAACATGCACTCTGTGACCTAATTATGTCAACTAGTTGTTAGATCATAAAAATCTTTCCTGGAGTTAATTAATCCTTTCTGCACTTAATGATAATCACTGTTGACTATAGAGTATTTCCTTTGTTGAACATTCTTCTAATCTTCCTCGAAACAGATTAATGCTCCCGGTCAGCCCCAGCCAGGAAATGTTACAGAAGGAAGTCAAATTGGCAGTGGCATTCACACTCAAGCAGCAGGTCAAACACAACAAGGTCAAGGATTACCCAATCAGTCATTACCCCAGGTTCTGCGAATACCTATTGGGGCAGCAATACCTATTCCTACGCTTAATACGGTATACATAATATTTGTAGTTCCTTGTTTTTTGTCTGCTTTTGGTCATCCATAACAATGTATCATCTACTCCTTTCAGCCTATTCCAGATTCTTTGCGCACACTCACCGACTTCATGAGCCGGATGGAACTTGTATTGTCACAAAATGGTGATATTCTTGAATATTATTATTATTGTTAATTTTTCTTCCTACTTATTTCTTTAACAAAACCATTATCGGCAGGTTATGGGCCAAATCACCCCCCTACCAATGCTGGAGATTCACCACCTGTTGAACTAACTTCTAATGCACATGGATTATCAACACATGAATCACTGAGCAGTGTCATACGACAAGCGGAAAGGCTCCTTAGTAGTAATGCAACTGCAGCACTCTCTGTATGTAACATTGATTGCACATTTAGCATGCTTTCAATAAGTTGTTATTTACTGTTTGTTTCAGCTTGTTGTGTTTGTGTTTATTTCACCAGTTGGATAATTTATTTTTTTATCACCTTGAATGAATTTCTCTTAATCCAAACATTGTGGTTGAGTTCTTAGTTGATCATCAGGTCTTAGTAATTGTAGTTTTCCATCCCATGAAAGGCTTAGCAAAGATGACTCTTATCTGCAATGAAGAATGGTGATATTAACTGGTTAGCTAGTTTATAGGGAATGGTGCTATTTCTTAACTTGGCCTTGCTTGGTGGTTGTTTCGTTGTTGCTAAGCTAGTAGAGAAAAACATTAGAAACCAACTTTGTCATACATAGGTAAGTTGGTCAGAAGATAATCATTGGCAACAGAAGATTATATAGTTAAATTACCTGGAAGAAAACATTACTGCTGATTATATTTGCGGTTGATGATTCTCATGAGGTCAGCTTTGTTTGTTTTTACTCTTTAAATAAGGTTGTCTCATTATTTTAAACCATTTCCAGTTTGCAAGTTTCTTGTGTTAGTGTGAGGCTGACTTTGTCATTGAAGCATGGGTTATTGTCCTTTATGGTGTTCTTGCATAGGAAATCCTATGATTTAACTAGTTCTTAATTTGCAACTGTATTTTGATTATCTCTTGTTCATCAATTTGCTACATTCTGTAGCACATTGCAGGGCGTTTGGAAAGAGATGGGGGTTCTACGGATCCAACAGTCAGGGGCCAAATTCAAACCGAATCAATACAAGTGGGGATGGCAATACAACATTTAGGTTCTCTTTTGCTAGAATTAGGAAGGACAATTTTGACTTTGCGAATGGGGCAGTCTCCTGTAAGCTCTTGGCTGTTTTCATGCTGGAATTATTGATTCAACTTTTCTTAAAACGCAATATTTTTTTTGTTATATTACAGGCTCAATCATTTGTCAACTCTGGACCAGCAGTATATATATCATCATTTGGGCCAAACCCAATCATGGTTCAGGTTTGCTAATAGCTGGTCTCTAGATCTTTTCTTGATTAATGTTCACATCTGCAAAATGTTTTATTATTATAGACAAGTATGAACCATAAGGCTTTCTAATTGTGTAATGTTTCTCTTGGTTACTTGATTTTCACCATTCTGACAACCAAACAAAGGATGAGGAAATTATTGAAAGTATCTATAATGAGTGTTTGTTTTATGGAGCGATGGATCTTTATGCTTCAGAAGCTATTTTCTTCAGTTTTGATGTTGGCATTTGCCAGAGGTTTTTAGAATAACTATTTTATTTTTTTACTGAAAATCAGTTTAGTTTAAATAATGATTTTGATATACATGAGAGTAAAATCAGAAGTAGAAGCTACTTGTAAATATGGCAAATGTTTCTTTGGTAAGTTTATGAAAATTAGACCATGGTGTGCTTGAGCAAGGTCTAATTTGATAAATGGTGGTAAATGTTTTGGCAAGATGACACAGTTTGTCTCCAGTACTTTCTATACTCCTTTCAATTCCAAATTGTTGCCTCTTCTATTATTAATTAATTTCTAGGTTGTCTGTTGAATTTGATTTTCCACTATGTTATATTCCATGTGTAAGGCCACTTTTACTGCTTTGCTATATGATTGTTTTAACAGTTGAACAACATTTAAATGTTTTTGCAGCCTTTTCCACTTCAAGCCACCACAATGTTTGGAGCTTCTCCTCCCAACTCATCAAATCAGGGTGGCTTGGGCCCCATTGGCATTGGCACTGTTCCAAGAAACGTAAACATTCACATACATACTGGTAAGGAAATACTACTCTGTTAATAATTAGATTTGTTTTCATCACTACGGTTTTATTTTACTTTAGGTCCTGGTTTTGACTTGTTTCAGCTGTTGCGCCTGGATCAGCTGTTGCGCCTGGATCAGCTGTTGCTCCTGGATCAGCTGTTGCTCCTGGATCAGCTGTCGCAGAAGGGTTACAAAATCGCACTGCTGGTTCTGGTCAAACTCAGGTAATGGAAAATGTCTTCTCTGGACCTCCTGTTATGGTTTTCTATTTATTGTTAGGGCTCATTTGTTCTTCTTTGCAGCAATCTCCTGAATCTGTTCAGCCATCAACCGTTGTAGCAGGGCTAAATTCGCAGCTTAGAAATTTTCCTGATAACATACAAACAGGGAACCCAGTTCTATCAGGTAGATTCTGATAAATACTCACTTCCATGTTGCAATTTGTTAAGGACTTTGCTAGCATCATTGCAAGTATAGTGGGAGTTACTTTTTTGTTACCAAATATTTTCATGTTGATCATGATATGATTTTTTTATGTAGCCGAAAACTCCACATCTAAAAATAATCTGATTTTGACTAGAAAAAATCTCAATACCAAATGGAGCAAAAATTTTGGATCATAATCAAGAAATATTTTGTATACCAAATGAAGCAACAGAAATTAAACTATAATTGGATCATGATGCAAAGTATACTCTGATCTTGATCCATAAAGAAATCTTTATACCAACACTTCCAATTTTAACTTTTGGCGATTTTCTATTGAGATCATTATTGTGACAAAATACTTGTTTCAGAGTTGCAAATAAATTTAGTTGAGATTGTTGATGGAAATGGTTGTATTTTAAAGTTGGTTCTTATCATGGAGAATGAATAAAGAAAATTTGGTTTATGATCACCATAGGCCAATCAGAGATTACCTCTGTCCAAAGCGGAGGTGTCTCTAATGCTCAAAGGGGCACTCAGTCAATCAACCCTTCTGCTGAATCTCAGGCTAGAAGTGCGACATCAGGTGGTTTGCCTGAGGGGAAGGATCAGAAGGTATGTAATATGAATGACTCTTTCCCCAGTATCAATTATGTGCCTGAAACTGGAATATTTTGATTGTGAATTCCCAGGAAGATAAAGGAGGCCCTTCAAACTCAAAAGCTACACCTTCAAGTAGTTTAGGTAGAGCATCTGAGAATACTATGTCCGTTCCTCTTGGGCTAGGGCTGGGAGGTTTGAAGCCAAAGGTATGCCAGACTTTAAAAATGCTTATATAGAAACTTGGATGTCACTTTTTTTCTCTTCTGAAAAATGACATAAGTCAGTTGATGTTTTAGGAGAGCTGTTACATAATTCTTTATTTTTTATGTTGGACTTCTATGATAGATTTTGAGATGATATTATGGGGGTATTATATTATAGTATTAGTACACGACCTAAAATGGATGTTGATTCTTGCATCATTGACTTCAACGACAACAAGCCTAGAGTATCTGAGATACAACATCCTCCTTGGTAGCATGTTTATAAGTATTTGAAAGTCCTAATGATATTTTACTTTATCGCATCGATTCAGTCAGCCGAAACTTTCATATATTTATATTTGATTCCTAAAATCTGTGAAATTCATGTTTTCCATCATTATACGTTTCCTAGGATCTTAGTCCAAGTATTACTCGGTGGTTGTAGTTGACATGTTTGTACATGTAAGCCGCTGTCATTCTGGGAAATGATAGACTAACTTGACTTGTCTCTTTCATTCTGGGAAATGATAGACTAACTTGACTTGTCTCTCATTGGCTTTTTGGTACATTAACGGATAAATTTGGACTTTCAAATCATGCAAGCCTTGTATTGTTTGTTATAGGGTTATTTAGGTAAGTCAGATTATTTGAAAATTTTGTTTGACGAGTTAGTGGATTATTTGAGTTAAATGACTACAATACCCTGACTATTTGATATTTTTAAAATGTTATAAAGAATACAAATAAGGATGTTTTGGTATTTAAATTGATGATTGGGTTAAGAACACAAATAATCCACATCAAACAAGACCCAAGTGTTTTAGCATCAGAAAATCATCTAAAAACATATCATAATCATTATCCCCCATTTTTCTGCAATCTTATGCTTTTGTTTTGTTTTGTCAGAGTCGGGTTAAGCCAGAAAGGTTTCAAGATAGGAGGAGCAGCAGTGAGAGTGGGGGATCTGATGATTCGAATGTGGAAGAACAAATGAGAGGACATGCTCACGAGGTCCTTCAAACACTTAAATCATTTACTGATAGGAGCTCAGAAACTCCAACCGCCAGACAACTGTCATTGCAAAGGGGAGGAGGAGAACAAAGCTCGAACGGCCAGTTTGACATTGCAAATGCAATGTCTCAAGTTCTCAATAGTCCTGCGTTTAATGGTCTACTTTCAGGGGTTTCTCAACAAACAGGGGCTGAATCTCCTGATATGTTGAGAAACATGATGATGCAAATGACACAGAATCCAGCTGTGAGGAATTCTATTGGTCAAATGGCACAACAGCTTCAAGGCCAACAAGATCTTGGGGGCATGTTCGGCGGTGGTAGTTCAGGAAGAGTGGGCGGACCCCCTGGAGGTGGTATGGATTTCTCGAGAATGTTTGAACAGATGATGCCTTTGGTTTCACAAGTTCTCGGTGGTGGTGGGACCTCAGCTCCTGCTTCATCGTCCCAATCACACAACACTCAGAGAAGGCTAGGCGAAGATGATGTTCTTCATCAAAATCTTCAGGTATAAAGTTAGTTGCGATAAAAAAAATTTACTCATTCAAGGTAGTTTCAAGTGGTAAGAGTATTGAACTAAACACATAAGTCTCAAGTTTGATTCCCACTAGAACACATTTTTTGTTTGCGAAAAGGAAAATACCTTGAAAAAGATTTATAGAATTAAAATAAGACGATGAACATGCTGAGTTCTCATTTTCAAAAGCAAAACATATTGAATACAAAGCGTCAATCAAGCCTAAACAACTACATTTCTTGGATAACATTTGATCTTGGATCTAATTCCCATTATTTGGACAATGTCTAGTTCTTGAAATTGTTCGGACTTTGTTTCCACATTCACTCTGAATCAACCCATTTGAGTAGATTTCTTTACATACTTCACATCACACCTTCTAATCTTGTCTTCGCGCCATATCTCGTAGATCGTTGCCCCCAAAAGTGCATCTGTAGACTTTCTCGAGTAAAGGCTCTTCTCATTAGTCTTCTTACCCATCCATTCAAATATATATATTGGTTGACAGTTTGGTGAATCTATTGATAAAAACAAAATTGTGTTTGAATTTGCAGGTTGATTTCCAGGATGTGGTGGAGAGGATAGAAAAGAAAGATACACCTAGAGAAATCTTCTGTTCCATGGTTGAAGCTGCTGCTCAATTGGATGATACTTGCAGTGATCAACTCATAGAAGAGCTCTGCAATGATGAAGGCCTTGCAAAGGTAAAAAAAAATTGCATGTTCGGAAATTGGTTTTACTCTTTATCGAAACACTCCATATTTTTCTCACGCTGCTTTATAAATATTTTCAGGAATTTATTGAGTTGTTGCGCCACGACATTTCTCGCCGTCTGGAGGGTGAGAATAAGAAATCTTAGCATATTTGTTTTTGGATTATGTATTATACCATTTCATGATGTTCCCTACCATATTTATGTGAATTATGTACCATGATTATTATTATTTTTGTTCATATCGAAACATCCTTGGTTTTTATTTTTGGGATTATGACTCTTTATTCATGAATATTAATATGGGCCAAAGCTTTGGGATCATTACTCAAATTGTATTTTGTTTTTGTTTTTGTTTTGAATATTTTCTATATATCAGGGCTTGACTAATGGTTTAATTTTGTTTTTGTCCACATACTTGTTTGTAGGCTATGCATTTTTTTTTCTTGCATTTTTGAAAAAAGAAAAATTAGAGATATATAATATTTGAAAGTTAAAAATTAGTTTAGGGTTGATTAGCTATCTATTGGTTAAATTTTAAGACAATTATTTTTACTTTTTTTTTTATGAAAGGGTGGGTGGGGCAAAATGTTCATGAATAGGTTCCATAGCATTATAAATAAGATTGGATATGGATATTGATTTTGCATACCTGGTTTAGTTGATTTGGATATGGATTTTTTTTTTTTTTTTTGGTAAGATTCTATTATCAATTCTTATGTTTTATTGTGAGATTAAAATAAATATTTAGCAAATCCGATGTTAAGTAGTGTTATTTGATTTATTAGGGATTATGATAGTTAAGGATAAGAGTTAGTATTTAAGAATTTCGATTTTAAATTGAAGTGGGTAAAAAAAAACAATATTAAGTAGTGTTATTTGTTATTATATATTTTGATAATATAAATTATAACATTAATAATGATTTTAGTAATATATTTTGTTACTAGTGTATATGAATATTGTTATGCAAAGATAATATGCAATGTTTGATATTACTAAATTATAAATTTGTAAAAAAAAAAGAGAGGACAAATATGTCTGAAAAGGTTTGATATAGAGAAATTGTATATTAATACTTAAAACCAATTAAAATTATAAAGAAGTTTAGCAATTTTAATTTTAATTTTATATAATAAACTCTTAAATTAGTTAGAATCTTAATTAAGTTTATTATCTTAAAGTTTTAAACTTTACGAATTCATAATAGTATTCCCTACTTTTTTTTAATTTTTTAATTTAATATAATATATTTTTTTTAATTTAAAAAAAAAAAAAATTTACATTTATCCACTTTCATTTTATCTATAATTTTGTTTTTTTATTTTAAGTATACAGTTTTTTTTTAAGGCACCAAACTCAAATTCTTTTATCTGTCTCTGAAAGAAGATAGATTTGTCCTGAACGACAAAATGTTTTTTAGCTCAAATAAAATAATTAACTCATATGACATCGAAAATATATCAGACTCAAGTGATTCATCGAAACAAAATCCAAACATTATATTCTATTTAGAAGGATAATTATATACCTTTTCAGGGTTGAATTGGTTAATTTCCTTATGCTTAAATCATACCAAAAACAAATTAAAAAATAAAGCCTATCAAGTTCTTGAAAAATAACTTAATATAAAATAGTGTTTTTTTAATTAAATTTGATTTGTTTTAACTTATTTTAAAATTTGTTTATCTTTATTATTAAATAAAAATGAATAAATAAGCCCTAATTTATTTTCCCTCTCCCTCAATTGAGAAACCATCCTCGCCGCTTTCTAAGAATTCCCCGCAATGGCATCTCCGGCGCCGTCAAACTCCTCCACCGCCGGCCGAACTTCTAACAAACCATTAGGTCTTATGGCAAACGCGATAAAGAGGAAGCACAGCTTCATACAGTTCTTCGTAATGTCAAGTATAATGCTAATGAGCTTCCGATCATTAGGACAGAAGTACAAAATCTACGAGCTTGAAGAGGATACTTATTCCCTAAAACAAGAACAAGAAGGCCTCATCAATCGGATGAAGAGTATTAAAAACAGCCTTCTGGAAGAAGCCGCCCGCGATCCGACTGGCGCTTTATCTTCCAGACTTCGCCTTCTTTTCGGAGACAATGAATGATTGTTTGATTCATTGATTCATCGCTGCTTTGGATTCAATTTCTATGAGTGAGTGTTCTTCGGATTTATTAAGCAATTCTGTTTCAGGATTGTAATAATACAGTGCAGATGATATCATAACACTACTGTTTTAATTCTTGCTTTAGGGTTTGAAACTTAGATTTACTTGAGAGATTTACAAGATTAACTCTATATGCATGATCCTCTGTTCTAACCTAATTATACATATGGAAGAAGGGACAAATTCATGCATTTTTGTAGGGAAATTATTCCATTTCTTCTTGTTTATTATACTGAAAGAACCCTACTTCCAAGTATAAGTGTTCAATCTATACACTTTATTTGTTAAATCATTTAAGCTGCAGAATGTTTTGAGGGTTTACCCACAAGATTTGGTAAGTTTTTTTGTTTGTGTTCATCAGATATTGTGATTTCTTAAAAATTGTAATTTACTCCATTGAGGATCTAGTTAACCATGATCCTTTGTTCTAACCTAATTATACATATGGAAGAATGGACAAATTCATGCATCTTTGTAGGGAAGTTATTCTATTTCTTCTTGTTTATTCGAGTAGACATGGTGGCTGGTGGCTGATGAAAGAACCCTAGTTCCAAGTATAAGTGTTTAATCTATACACCTTATTTGTTAAATCATTTAACCCACAAGATTTGGTAAGTTTTTTTTGTTTGTGTTCATCAGATGTTATGATTTCTTAAACCTTTTAATTTACTCCATTGAGGATCTAGTTAACCATGATCCTCTGTTCTAACCTAATCACGTATATTTATACATATGGAAGAAGGGACAAATTCATGCATCTTTGTAGGTAAATTATTCTATTTCTTGTTTATTCGAGTAGACATGGCTGATGAAAGAACTGCAGAGAAAATATGTCCCCAACACTAACTGTTCATTTGGTTTTGTTTAGAACCCTAGTTCCAAGTATAAGTGTTTAATCTATACACATATTTGTCAAATCATTTAAGCTGTAGAATGTTGTGAGGATACCCATAAGATTTGGCAAGTTTTTTTTTGTGTTCATCAGATTTTATGACTACATTGAGGATCTAATTAACCATGCATACTAAGATCATAGAAATGTGAGTTTCATTTTCATGGTCTCTCTTTGGTTTCTTATGTCATAAGAACTTGAGATGCAGACCATAAGCAATAATGTAGATCTATGATAGAAGTTTTGAATCTAGTTTTTGAGGTTGATGACAATCTTATATCAAACAAAGGATGATTTTCTTTGCAGAAGAAACGCCACAATGAAGGTAAGTGTTGTGTTTTGCATGCCTCATTTCAAAATCTTCCATTACATATCTGCTAATTCTTAGAATATTGATGATCATCTCTTGTTAGTTAGGGTAAAATAGGAAATTTGTCATGGTGAAATTGGAATTTTGATCCAATTCCATTGTTTGGACTTTGATTTTGTTTGATGAAGGATTATTAATTTCAAATAACCCTTTATCTCATCAATCAAATTATTCCAAGAGAAAATGGTAAGTAATTTTTATAACAAGTTGATATATTTTTTTTAACTCTAAGACCTTGTTTGATGTGGGTATTTTTTTTTTTTTTTACCAAAAATACAACCATCCATCCAATCATATTTTCAAACTATCAAATTATTCAATTTATCAAGTAAAATATAAAAATATTCTTACCTTATTTTTAAAAATTTAAAATATAAAATGATATTATAGTAATTTAATCAATTAAAAATTCAAATAATTTACTTTATCATCTAATAATATGATTTTTTGATAAAAAAAAAAAAAGCCCATATATATATATATATATATATATATATATATATATATATATATATATATATATATATATATATATATATATATTAAATTTGTATTAACATAATGAATAATAATAGTGAACAATTTTGTTTTTTTTTAATATTTGTATTAACATAGTTGGTTACAAAATATATATAATAATGTTTAATTTTAAAGTGTTAGGATTGCTGGGTCAAAACCGGTGGTTAATTTGGATATGTATGGTTAATTTGGATATATATGTGAGAATAAATGGAGAGTTGATTCATCCATAAACTTAAAACAGTTAAAAATAAAATTAAAAATATTATATATATGTTTTAAATTTGCAATCTAACAAAAATAAATAAGTATAACTTTTTAACTAACTATACTAATAACACTTTATATTTTAAATTTATTATCAACTAATATATATATATATATAATATACTTAATTTCAAAGTATTCGAATTGTAGGGTTGAAAGTTATTGTTAATTTGGATATAATGGGAGAGAAAATGAATACTTAAGTCGAATTATGATTTGATTATATTATATATATATATATATATATATATATATATAATATACTTAATTTCAAAGTATTCGGAGTATTCGGATTGTAGGGTTGAAAGTTATTTATAATTTGGATATAATGTGAGAGAAAATGAATACTTAAGTCGAATTATGATTTGATTATATTATATATATATATATATAATATACTTAATTTCAAAGTATTCGGATTGTAGGGTTGAAAGTTATTGTTAATTTGGATATAATGGGAGAGAAAATGAATACTTAAGTCGAATTATGATTTGATTTGTCCATAAACTTAAAATAGTTAAAAATAAAATTAAAAAATGTTATAGGTATGTTTTGAATTTTTAACGTAAGAAAACAAATACAACTTTTTAACCAAGTGTGATTGAGATTTAGTTTGTCGAGAAATAATATGTCGGTATCAATTGAAAATGATTAAAAAAAGTATGAATCAAAATGAATCAATTTGAGGTCACAATACTAATGTTAAAAATATAAATCAAATATTTAATTGATAATTTTAATATATTATTTATGATTTATTAATAATTTTAAACATTAAATACATATTTTTATTAAATTTTTATCCGTATGTATATGTATCTAAGACAATTTTTCAGTTTAGGATATTAATACAACTAATAACTAGGAGTTGATTGAACAACAAGTGATATGGGCATTATTCTCTCATTAACTTCATTTATTCTTTTTTAGTGTGTGTAGAAACTGGATTTTTTAATAAAATGTTATAAAAGAAATTATTTTATAATTACTTTTATTTTGTATGTATTTGATATAAATAGTGACTGAACTATAAATTGTAAAACTTGTATACTATATTACAACAGTTAAGCCATATTAATCAAACATTCTATTATCCATATTTTTATTGAAATTATTTAAATCAATAATTAAAATAATACAGTAAAAAAAATTGTGTCTAAACTCAAAATATGTTTAACTATAATTTTTGTCCCCAAAAACTAGACATCAATCAAACTTGTCATTGTAAAACTTTTATACTATATTACAACAGTTAAGCCATATTAATCCAACATTCTATTATCCATAGAATTATTTAAATCAATAATTAAAATAATACAATCCCCATAAAAAAACAAAAACAAAATTGTGTCTAAACTCAAAATATGTTTAACTATAATTTTTGTCCCCAAAAGGACATCAATCAAACTTGTCATTATAAACCTTAATTATGCTCAACCACGAATCAGCCTTACCCATGTTTTAAACTATTTTATATTTTCATTCTAATTCCCAAAATATCTAACTTTCTTTCTAGAAACTCATATTTTATTTTACAAATATAAATATATATAATTAAAATTAATAATACATATATTACAAAAATATTAAAATAACACAATATATTACATAAACATTAAAATAACACATATATTTTATTTTTACTTAATTTTATAAATATAATATATATAATTAAAACTAAACGTACTAAATTAAATTATTTCAATAAATATTTTAAATTAAAATAAAATACATAACATAAATTTTAAATAAAATAAACCTTAAAATAAATTACATAAATCTTAAAATATTTATAAAAAACTATTAATTAAACAAACCTTTAAATAAAATAAATTATATAAATTTTAAAATATTTATAATATTTTAATCTTTTATGTAATTTATGTATTATTTTAATGTTTATGCAATATATGTGTTATTTTAATATTTACATGATATAATATATTTTAATATATAATATTAAAGATTTATGTAATATATTGTATTTTAGTGTATAAGATTTATTTGAATTATTTAATTTATAATGTTCAATTTAAATTATATATATTATATTTATAAAATAAGTAAAAATAAAAATATATGTATTATTTTAATATTTATATAATATATTTTATTTAATTTATGTATTATTAATTTTATTATATATATTTATACTTGTAAAATAAAATATTAATGAGTTTAAAAATAAAGATATAATTAGTAGGTTAATTATTAATTTAAAGAGAGAAATGTAAGTATTTTGAGAATAAAAATATAAAGATAAATATATTAGAAAAAATAGTTTGAAATATAGGTAAAACAGAAATTGATTCCTCAACCACAAATCAGACAAACAAAAGAGATGACCTGACTCTCGGGATCACATTATGGTTTTGAGATTGGAGCGTTGAAAGTAGGTTATTTGATGTGATATTTTATACTTTATTCATAATTTTTGGGAAATTATTATCATAATTTGTCCTCATATATTTTTAGATAATCTTTTCATATAACTGCCTTCGAGAAAAAAAAATTACGGTTAAACGTAAAAGTATTTTTAATTTACTCTCACATATTTATTCAAATTAATCACAACTCTCGAACTAGCAATCCGGCTTATATTGTTAAAACGTTTCGCGTTCATCAAATTTGGTGTTAAATTTAAAATATAAAATCTTATTAACTTAGTTGGTTAAATGGTTGTACTTGTTATATTACTTTGTAAGTTCAAAATATACCTATAACATTTTTTATTTTATTTTTAACCGTTTTAAGTTTATGAGCGGATAAACCCACAATCCGACCTAAATATCCATTACTCACACATATATGTTAGTTAAAAAGTTATATTATTAAAACGTCTCGCGTTCATTAAATTTGGTGTTGAATTTAAAATATAAAGTTTATTAGCCTAGTTGGTTAAAAGACTGTACTTATTTTTAACCGTTTTAAGTTTATGGACAGATCAACCCACAATCCAACTCAAATATAAATTTACTCACACATATATATTCAAATTAATCACAACTTTCGACCCGACAATCCAAATACTTTAAAAATTAAACATTATTTTTATACCGAGATTACTCTCCCCTCCAAAGAATGTAAATATAAGAAATTTCTAGAAATTTCTAGACATAAAATTATTATTATGTTAGGTAGTTTTTTTTCTTTTAAATAATATTTATTTGAAGAAAATTAAACGTGGCTATTAGCTGAAATAATGAAATAATGGTGGCGTCCCCACAGATAATATATAATATCAATCATGTGCCATACTTCAATTTCTCGACGTCATTTTCAACCTCTATGAAGAGCCAAAATTCATAACGCCTCTTTCTCGATTCTCCAAGATCCATTCCAACTATCTTCAGGTATCGTGTTAACACTCAAACTTCCTTCCATTTGTTCATCACTTATCCCGTTTCTAGATTTCTCTCATGGATTCACCGTCACAATTCGACCCCAACCTCATCATTTCTCACAAATTTCCCGAGGTTAGAGCTTCTAATTTTCAATTCTTCTCATAGATTGCATCTACGTCTGTATTTAACTATTCAGAGTTCAATTTTGTTCCTCTAATTCATTTATTTCATACTGTTTGTTTAATCCTTCCTTGCGCAGACGACAGTGACATATACTGAGAGGTAGAGCTCATGATATACATCAGAATTGTTATTGTTTGATCAATGTTTAATAATTCTCTGTTTTCAATGAAGAGATTCAGCTCTATATGCTCTTGGAGTTGGAGCTTGTGCTAAAGATGCTTTGGATGAGAATGAACTTAAATATGTTTATCATCAAAACGGACAGAAGTATATTCAGGTCAATGATATTTGTGATTTACATTTGACAGATTAGGGTTTATGTTATCATTTTAATTATTCAATACAACTATGGAAAGATTTTTATATTCTCTTTCTTGAACTGTTTAAACCCTAGAGTTGTATTTTTTCACCATTCAATTAGCTCATGCCAACTTTTCCAAATTGCAGGTGCTTCCAACTTTCGCAGCTTTATTTTCTCTAGATCTTACTTCTGAACTTACTCGCATCCGAGGATTTCAGTAAGTGTTTGTGTATATGAAAAATGGAACAATTTACATGCCTACGTTTCTGTTCTAATTTTAAACCAATTGTGCATGCTGATTTTAGTGCTTATCATTCTCATTTGATGCAGATTTGATCCTCGTCTTCTTTTGCATGGACAACAATATATAGAAATTTACAAGCCGCTTCCATCAGCTGGCACTGTGAGCCTTCACACTTGTCCATTTGCTTTCGTTGTTACATTTATTCTTTCTCTTTATTAGCATAATGAACCATAGTAAACACAAAGATCGTATCAACCAGATAAATGAATACAATCAAATAAAGCTCACAGTTCTCAGATGTTACAGTGATAACAAAACGAAAGGGATAAAGGAAAAAAAAAACGGGGACATTAGGATAGCCCTTTATTACAAGTCGTGAAACTAAAGAAGTGACAAATGAAAAAAGAACATCATGATCCGAAGTTCATCAAATGAAATGAAAATCTTCTAATTCAAGATTTTCATAGGCAATAAGATATACTTCAAGCTGGATTGGTCTAGGGTGGCCTTCATTTGGAGAAATGCACTCCTTCTTTGTGTTGTTGTAGAGTAGTAATGAACCAGTGTACTAGTTATGTGCGTGTGATAAAACATAAAGCTAAGTGTTGGGAGGTTGAATACTGAGTTTTATGGGCCGAATGAGTTAAGTGTCGGAAAATAAACAATCAATAAACCAAATGAAAATATATAATAAATTTAAAGTACTTTATTTTCAAAGGGTTTAAGTTGCCTTTCAGATGCTCTTATATCTTACTGTATTAAGCCAAATGTTTTAGCTTAAATATGTTAGTTTAATTTGAATTTGACATAAATAACAGTTATCAAATAAACTTAATTCAAAAGTGATAAGTCAAATAAGGCCTTAATCTTCTCGATTCAGTTTATTTTTTCTTTCCATATGCCTTTGCACAAAGAATTTAGAGTATACATTATTATTGTTCTTCTATGCATCTATTATCCACTACCATCAAGCTTTGGAAGTTTCATTTCCATAATCCCAGTCTTTTGGAAGCAAAGATTTTATGATTGGTAAAAGTGCATTAGAAAAGAGGGTTGTAGTCCAATCTTCTAGCAACATCTCTTCTAAGAAAATTTGATCATCCTACTTTCTTTCTCATGGTATATTCATAATTCTCACGATGATAATTATTTTTCCTGTCTTGTTAATGCAGATACTAAGCAAAGCATGTGTATCTGGACTGCACGACAAAGGTTTGTTTGTTAATAATCAATGGAATCATACAAATGAAATACGATATTATTTTACAGTTAAAAGTGTTTATTTAATTCCCTATGTAAGTACTCAGATTTAATCCATTTACTGTAACAGGTAAAGCAACTATTGTTGAGATAGAGATCGTAAGCTATGACAAAATGACAAATGAACCACTCTGCATGAACAGGTTAACTATGTTTCATTCGGTTCACTCTAGAGCTGAATACAAGTAATTATTGACATGAAAATGCTTACTTTAATCCAGAATGTCTGTTTATCTGAGAGGAACGGGTGGTTTTTCAAAATCATCTACTCCCTATTCCTATTCCAAAAATCCACCTAACCAGAACATAACTCCTAAAATTCCCCAAACTCAGCCTTTTGCAGTTCATGAGGAGTGCACTCATCCAGCTCAGGTATAGTACATTTTCTTAATATTCTATATAAAAAGTTCAACTTTTATATTACTATCCTAAACTAGGAAAAATAGCAATATATGGATTGGATTGGATTGGATTAGAACAAATTACATGTTTGCTAGATTCAAGGAAAATATTGAATGTTTGGTTTGCTGTGGTGCCATGCAGGCATTGCTGTACAGGCTATCTGGTGACTATAATCCATTGCACTCCGATCCTACGATAGCAGAAGTGGCAGGGTGAGTGTGATAAGAACAATTATTGATAAATCGCCATTTTGTTTATTATTATGATTTTCTTGATGAGTTACACAAACGCAAAATTGTCAAATCAAAGTGTACGTACACAGCACCAAACAGAGAAAGAATTGTAATTAATACCACTTTATAATATTGAATCGGTGGTGTGACAGATTTAGTAGGCCAATATTGCATGGATTGTGCAGTCTTGGTTTTGCAGTAAGAAGTATCATAAAATGTGTGTGCAAGGGAGATCCAAACATGGTGAGAAGTATATCTGGTCGATTTCTTCTACATGTATATCCAGGGGAGACGTTGATTACTGAGATGTGGCTTCAAAATTCCGGGTAATCTTTGACTTACATTTTATGATATGATGATATAATCCTAAACCCTAAATCCTAAATCCTAAATCAAGATACAATTGGCTGTTATTGTTGTAGGGTGGTGATATACCAGGTGAAAGTAAAAGAGAGAGGTAAGGCTGTGCTTTCTGGAATTGTTGGTCTCAACCAGATAGAACCATCTCTCTGAGAGAGATTGGGGATAATAAATTATAATAAAAGATTTTTACAATACTTGTTCTTTTATGCAATTTGATATATACTTTCAAGATTTCATAACAACAATGGAAATAATAATAATAATAATAATATATTTCTTAATCTTATACCACTTCTTTGAAATATCATCCACCAATTGCCCATCCTTTGTCAAATTGAGTAAAAGGATGGACAATCACACAAGATAGGATCTATAGTTTTAATATCAATAATGCAAAAAAGATATTTGACATCAACATACATAAATTTATTTATTAGCTTGTATTTGTCATCTATCTCAAAAGTATCATTCTTCATTCCTTTATACTCAAGTAGCATTCTTTCTCATCTTTATAAATGCATCAATTATTTTCATTATTTTAAAAAGCAAAACCATCATTTTTCAAGTATTATTCTCCATTCTCTTATGCTCCAAAGGACCTCATTCTCTTTCTCCTTGCACTTTGTATTGCAATCTCAAGGTATGGAACTCTATCTTCAAAATGATAGTTTTTAAAACGAAAGTGATACCAAAACTAAGTTCATTTCCCATTGTCAATTTTAAACTCAAGCAATTTTTCAATAATCCTCCTCATCTTAACAATTTTCTTGGGTAACCATGCAATATCTTCACTATGTTAAGAAGCATTATTTCTTCCAAAAAATAGATTGCACCCAAAGCATAAAGTGATGGCACCATAAATCTTGAATACCCACAAATTTTATGCTCTTAGTAATCTCGATCCTAAGATCCCATTCTTTGACTTTCACCACGATAGGCCGATGATAGGCCGACAACGTGAAGGAGACAATAACAAGTGCCCGAGATAAGAGGCACACCAAGATTAACTATACATGTTTTAACACAATTATCAACAAAGTGTTTTTATGTCTAATATTAATCACCAAAAATCTCCACTAGAGCACGACCCATCGCTAAAATGGTGGAATCTCTTCGGATCCCAAATAATAATAGTAAGCTTCTCAACAACCGACACAAGTTTCGCAAACCCATGACAATCCCATAGATTCTAATATTCTTAGTAATAATCATAGGCCTACCCGCCAACAACCCGAACACAACCGCCAATTTCTCACTATGCTTCTCAATCATATCGCGCTTCACATTCTCTTCCACGTGCAAAACCAATTTCGTCTTCGAAACATACCCAATTTCTCAAACTTTACCGATAAGTTCAATGAACCGATGAATCTCATCTTCACATTCAATTCCTTTCACCAAACTCCTCACATTCGCCGCCTCCTTCCATCAGACAAAATCGGAGTAGATATTCGATAGCATTAGATAGTTACGAGAATCCAAAGGGTCTATCAAAAGAAGATGCATCCCTACGTCTTCCCCGAGCTCCATATTACCATGGACACGACACACGTTAAGAAGAGAAGCCCAAACGCCCGAAGTTGGTTCCATTGGCATTTCATCGATCAAGCGATCGACTCGACCTAAAAGATTGATCATGCACGGATAATGATCCAACCTAGGTTCAATCTTATAAGAATTAAACTTAACATCAAAATATTTTTCGCCTTCCTTAACGAGCCCCCATTGATCATACCCTGATAGCATTGCAGTCCAAGCTAGGGATGACAACGGTATGCCCAATACCCGTAGGTACTCAATTCTCGAGTTCAGGTATTTTAAATCGGATTTAGGATCGAACACAGGGAATGGGAGAAGGTACTAGGTTGGGTACGAGATCGGAGATGGAGAGTGTGCGAAACTCAAATCCAATACCGGATTATAGTAATATTAATTATTTTTTTATTATTAAAATTTAATGTGTGATTTTTCAAATACTTTATCATTATAAATATATCAATATGGAATGGGACCGTCCCTTCTGTCTTATCCACATTTCACTTCAAATATCGTCGTAAATACACTACACTCTAATTTTAAATATTTTATATTCCCCAAAAAATATTCTCTACCTAACTCTTCTAACTTCAACTTTTATTTTATAACAAAATATTTCTCTTATCAATTTCCATATTCAATATCTATTTTTTTTTTCAATTTTCATTATATTTTTTCTTAACTCTAGTTTATCATCTTCAAGATCTACAAAAATAAGTACAGTAAAAACTCTATAAAATAATACACTTGGGGTGACCAAAATTTATTAATTAAAAGAGTTATTAATTAATCGATAAATTAATAATTATTAATTTATATATTAATTAATATTTTATTAATTTATAGTAAAATACTTAGTTTACAAACATTTTTAAGCTTCCAATTAATTATTGTATACAATGCATGTACTGTATATCAAATGAATGACACAATTTGAAAGAAACTTTCAATCTCCCACCTTATTATGCTTCTTGTGTTCAATGTATCACTTTATGGGACATTAAAAATATTTTCTATATAAACAAGATCAAAATACTATAGGTTAATACAAACAAATCATACACACAACATGACTTTCCATCTTAAAGGTGTGAAAAAAACAACAATGACATACGAGATTCGAAGAGCATTATGCAAGCACAACAAGGAAAATTCAAATCTCACTCAAAAGCAATTGCAAGAATGGGTTCATAGTAACTATGGATTGCAGGTGAGTCAGGTGACAATATCGAATACAGTTAAACGGTCTTTAGAGTATCTCTCACTTGCTCCCGAAAGAGGCGATGTTAAGCGACACAAACCGGCAAAATTTCTTGACCTAGAAAAATCTCTTTATGAATGAATTCTTCAATATCAAGAACATGTGAATATGACAGGTGAACTAATTATCGAGAAGGCGAAAAAGCTTCTCGATAAAGTTCATAAAAGATATGTATCCAGTGGATGCTCCAGACTTTACTTTTTCTATTGGTTGGCTTAGAAAGTTCAAAACAAGATATGGAATTAAAAATTTTCGGCGTTTCGGAGAGAGTGGATCTGTTGAAATGGATGGCAGGGAGGACAAATTAAAATCCATAAGAGACAAAGTTGATCAGTTTGAAATGAAAGACATCTTTAATATGGATGAAACATGTTTGTTTTTTTATTAACGAAATCAGCCTGTATTTTATTTTATATTTTGTACTTTAGTGATGTAATTATTTACATATTTTGATCTTAAATAGGTTGTTTTTTAGACTTCAACCGGATCATTCCTTTGCAACAATGCAACTTGAAGGGAAAAATAAGACAAGAAAGACTAACTGTTGTTATTTGCTGTAATGAGGACGGTTCGGAAAAACTTCCTTTATGGATTATTAGGAAATATGTTAAACCAAGGTGCTTGAAGAATGTAAACTTGAACAGTCTGAACTGTGAGTACTGTGCTAACAAACGAGCTTTGATGACTGGTGTGTTATTTGAAGAATATGTCGCCCACTTGATAAAAAAATGGTTGGAAGAAAAATTCTCTTGATTGTGGATAATTGCCCTGCTCATCCAAAAATTATTGAAGGATTACGAAATGTTGAATTATTTTTTTTGCCACCAAACACAACTTCAAAAATTCAACCTTGTGACGCGGGGATCATACGAGCTTTTAAGATGCATTATCGTCATCGATTTTATAGAAGTCTTTTGGAGGGTTATGAATTAGGGGTTCCAAATCCAGCAAAAATAAATGTGTTAGATGCAATGAATCTTGCAATTTCAGTATGGACTATGGATGTTCGTACAAATACAATTGCGAACTGCTTTCATCATTGTAAACTTCGATCAACAGATAACGTGACTTTTGAGAACTCAGATGAAGGTGGTGAAAGCACTCAAGA
The DNA here is from genome assembly GCF_907164915.1 of Impatiens glandulifera. Taxonomy (NCBI): domain Eukaryota; kingdom Viridiplantae; phylum Streptophyta; class Magnoliopsida; order Ericales; family Balsaminaceae; genus Impatiens; species Impatiens glandulifera. The sequence continues at coordinate 14,188,416 of NC_061863.1, read as the reverse complement.
ACTCCAGAATTTGATCAAAGAGTTGGGTTATCGCAATGCAATGGATGTCGAAGATATTCTAACTTACCCAGAAGAAAATGTAGTTGCACAATTGTTGACTAATGAAGAAATTATTAAAAACGTTATTGGAATTAATAAAGATGATATCGATGAAGAAGGTGATAAAAGTTCTACAATGGAGCCTCATTTGCGAAACGAAGCTATTAAAACGGCAATCACATTGAACAATTTCTTGTTGTACTATGAGAAAACAATACCAGAATTTCTTACCATGCTAAGAAAAGTTAGAGACGACATTCAAGGGAAAATTGATTTTAACAAAAAAACAAAAGACAATTGAGTCATTTTTCAAGAAACCTTCATAAATCATTCATGTAATATGTTATATATAAGAAATTATTAATTTATATTTTATATGGGGTCTAAAGAAATTATCAAAAATGTATTATCTTATAGTTTTAGCGAATTATTAATTTAGCACCCTATTCCCGAGTCGAGACCGGCCAAAAATATTATCTTAGAGAGTTTATTAAACAATCGAGTATTAATTTATCGAGTTTCTACTGTATGTAGGTAAGTAATATTTTTATTTGTATATTTAACATTTCGATATTACTAATTTTAAAATTATTTATTAAAGTTGTGTTTTTTTCTTCAATCTTTATTAAAAAAAAATTTAATCGGGTAATGAGTTACCCATCAGAAATCGGGTACCCGACGAATCAGGAATGATGATAGAAGTAGAGATACCCGTTGGGTTCGGGGTCGGGTAGTGAAATGAAAATTGGGTTCGGAGATGGGTACTTCACTACCCGTCGGGGATTGGGTACCCAACGAATCGGGGATGCTACCCGTCGAGTTCAGGGTCGTGTAATGAAATGAAATGAAAATTGGGTTCAAAGATGGGTACTTCACTGACCGTTGCGATCCCTAGTCCAACCGATTCTATATGGTTTCTTTCTCTTTGAAAATGTCGTAAGAACTCACTAACCGACCGATTTTGTGTAGAATCTCAACAGCGACGTCATGATGGTTTAATCGGAAACCAGACCGGAAACGAAAACATAGGAATGGATTATTTGAAAAAACAAATGAAATCATGATTTAAATAATTTAATATTTTATTTATTCGATATAAAAATTATGTAATAAATTTCAATTTGAACTCTTCCAAGCCCAATACATCTAAAATTGTAAAAATTAAACTTAAAATGTGATCATAAATAAACCTAGTGATGTTTTCCTCTTTTCAGCTCCTTTAGTACTAAATTTCAAACAGGGCCTTAGTAATCATTTATATTAATTATTTCTAAAATTTGAACACAAATTAATAACTCTAAATATTATTGCATTTCTCACTTTTATACCTAGATAACTATGTGATTTATTTATCTAATCATTAACATTTTTATTAAAACTAACATGATTTCCGTGCGATTCAAACGGACAAATTTATAAAAAAAATCAAAATTTCTATATTAAAATAATTTAATCACACTATATACTATATTAACGGTTTTCATATTGTGTATATATTTTTTCACATTTCCATTTTTATTAATATTTTGTAAAGTTATCTAATCTCAAATTTTGTTATAATTTTTCTTTATAGATTTTTTTTTAAAATATAACTAAAATAAAATAATACAAATATGGTCATTTATTCAAAAATTTAGTTTTTTGTTTTATTAATTTAATTAAAAAAAATTTAACATGAAATATCACACTATCTTAAATTGGCGAAAATAATATTTGAGGAAAATATGTTTATATTTTTTTTTCTCTTTTATACATAATTATTTCAGCTTCATTATATACATTAAAAGTCAAAATATTAAATAAATATATGTGAAATGTCTATTAAAAAATAATATTGAACCATCTTTTTTATGTCAACCCCATAAAACTCTTGTTTCAAAAAATATATATATATATATAATTTTATTTTGGTTAAACAATATCATTAATTATTATTTTTATTAAAAAAAAAATAATTCAATTTTATAATATTTTGTATAAACATTTATATATATTTATAATTATATTATAAATTAAATTAATAAATATTTATCAATTATTTAAAACATATCATAATATAGAGTTAAATATATTTTGTATTATTTATATATATATAATATATTTATTATATTTTTGTATTATATAGATATAAATAATTAAAATATTAATATTATTCATTAAAATATAATTTTATTTATAGTTTTCCTATAAAATATCTTATTAGGTTTTGTTATAAAAAAAATTAATAATAAAAAAAATTAATAATAAAAAAAACTAAATCTTTGGAGAAAGATAATTATTGGATCCTCTTAATTTCAAATCATCGTCTTCTTTTGTTTCCTATTTTTTTTCAAATCAAGATCGATTTTTTTCTTCTAGGTCTCTCTTACGTCGTCGTCGCCCTTCTGCGTCGCGTCGTCGTTGCCTACCTCCACTTCTCGTGCTACTTATACCTAAGGAGAATGAGAGTCAATTTAAGAAATACCTAGACCTAAGAAGAAATGAGAGACGAATTTGATGAGAAATTCATTTAAAATGTGTAAAAAAAAAAATAATAATTTTTTTTCTAAATCTACGGAGACAGAGAATACTCGTCTTCCTTTTGATTTCGAATCTTCGTCTTCATTCGCTTCTCATTTTTTTCAAATCAAGATCGAATATTTTCTTCTATGTTTCTCTTGCGTCATCGTCGCCCTCCTCCGTTGCATCATCGTTGCTCTTCTCCATCACGTCGGCGTCGCCCTCCTCCTCTTCTCATGCTACATATACCTAAAGAGAAATGAGTGTCAATTTAAGAAAGACCTAAACCTAAGGAGAAAGGAAAGACAAATCTAACGCGAAAATTTGATAAACCGTGAGAATTTTATTAGAAAATCATATAAAATGTGTAAAAATAAAAAATTAATTAATTTTAATTTTTTTTTTAAAAAAAATTCAGAATCCACGGAGGTAGAGAAATTCTCGATTTCCTTTTAATTTCGAATCCTCGTATTCATTCGCTTCCCGTTTTTTCTTCAAATCAAGATCGAATATTTTTCTCTAGTCTTTATTCCGTTGTCGACACCCACCTCCTAAGGAGAAAAGAGAGATAATTGTACTGCGAAAATTTGATGAGAAATTCATATAAAATGTGTAAATTTTTGGTAAATATCACCATAAATTTTTTGTTTTAAACATTATTATATATATTATCTTCTTTTACGTAGGGACTCTAACATGTCATCTTACCCTTACTTTTGGTCTTCCCCATCAATCACAAATTCACATACGCATTTACGTAGAGACTCACACATGCCATCTTACCCTTACTTTTGGCCTTCTCCATTAATCACAAATTCACATACGCATTTACGTAGGAACTCACACATGCCATCCACATCGACCACAAATTCACCCCTTTTAATTTCGAATCCTCGTATTCATTTGTTTCCCGTTTTTTCTTCAAATCAAGATCGAATATTTTTCTCTGGTCTTTCTTCCGTTGTCGACACCCACCTCCTAAGGAGAAAAGAGAGATAATTGTACTGCGAGAATTTGATGAGAAATTCATATAAAATGTGTAAAATTTTGGTAAATATCACCCTAAATTTTTTTGTTTTAAACATTGTTATATATATTATCTTCGTTTATGTAGGGACTCAAACATGCCATCTTACCCTTACTTTTAGTCTTCCTCATCAATCACAAATTCACATACGCATTTACGTAGGGACTCACACATGCCATCTTACCCTTATTTTTGGCCTTCCCCATTGATGACAAATTCACATACGCATTTACGTAGGGACTCACACATGCCATCCACATCGACCACAAATTCACCCACTCATTCCCACATGCACAATCATTTATAAATTCGTGTAAATTGAGACTCGAACTCTGGTCTCTAATATGAAATGTGAATACTTTAACCATTAGACCACTTGTATTTTTTGAATTTAATTTAAAATTTTATGTATGTATAAATATTTAATCCTTGTTAATTAATAATAGATAAAATATATAATTAATAAAATAAAATTAATTAATTAATTATATAAATAATAAATATGTGAACACTCTAACCATTACTATTTGTATTTTTTAAATTGAATTTAAAATTTTATGTATGTATAAATATTTAATCCTTGTTAATTAATAATAGATAAAATATATAATGAATAAAAGAAAATTAATTTATTAAGTATATAAATAATAAATATGCATAGAAGGATAATATGAAGGTATAAATAAGGGAAAAAAAATAAAAAATAAATTAATTATTAGTGTTACAAAACGGAAATTAATTAGGAAGGTATATTACGAATATGAGAGAGAAATGAATATAAAAGTAAAATTTGTAATTTTATTTTAAGTTTAATAAATTATTTAAACGTTATTATATATTATATATAGTATTATTATGTATATTATAAATATATATATATATAATATTAAATATAAGTTTATATAAAATTAATGAAGAAAAATAATATGTATAATTAGGAAAGAAAAATTAGTAAAATAAAATAAAAAATAATTAAAAAAGATAAATTAATAATTATGGTATGAGAGATAAATTAGTAATTATGAATAGGTAATTATGACAAGAGAGAGAAACAGTTATAAAATATAATAAACCTATGTAATATGTGGTGAAAGCGTGAATATCACCCTACAGTTTATTTCTTAAGCATTATTAGATATATATAGATTATTATTTTTTAATTTGAAAATATTTTAAATAATTCTTTAAAAAAATTTCATCATTCAATTCAAATAATTGAAAAAACTTGTTTCCAAATCAATCTGCTAGCTTTGGGAATGTTAAGCATCCAAAAAGGTTTAGTATAATATAATCTAAATAAATACATTACTACTACTAATTTGGATTTGAGAATCATTTTACCTAAATGTGTGCTTCTAATATACATAGAATTTATGAGAAGACAAATTTAAGAGGAAAAGGTCATCCAATTCGATGGAAGTCTATTGGACGATGGCAAATTTCGAACATTAACGTCGAACGGGATCATGCGATAGTCAATATCAAGCTCACGAAACACTTTGATCATCTCCTCCACTAAAAGCGCTCTTCTAGCCCATCTCTCGCCCATATCTTGAAAGTTCATTCGATGTGAAAGCCAAACCGATACTTTCAACTTGTTCATGTCTTCGACATCCCTCAATACTATCATAGGAGCCGGGTACCAATGCTCGCTCTTGTTATCAATGTACCTTTGAAACAAACATTGTTTAAATTAGCACATTTTCGCAAATCTCCCCATTTTAAAACATTAGATACATTCATCTCAATGAGATTATATTTGGAAACTAAACTAATTATTATTTTTGAAAATCAGTGAATAAACACAGTTTGAAGTAAAAAAAAACATTTACTCGAGTTAGAAACAAGTAAAGCATTTGTTGTTACCTCGTGATTTTCTCTTTCATTTGCGTTATCTTCTCGAAAGGAGTTGAGACATGGATGCAGAAATCAATTGCGTCCCCCATGTCAGGACTACGATAAAAGTTGCTGATAGGTTTTGTCGCCAAAACACTATTCGGGTATATGATCTTTTGGTTATCATACCTCAAGAAAACCGTAGTTAATATATTCATTTCTTCGACTACCATCTGAAATGAAACAAAATAAATGAATTTACCACTCGAGCTATAATTGAGTAGATAAAATTGACAAGATATTATTTACCTGTACATCATCAACCTCACAACGATCACCGACATCAAATGGGTGCATAACGAACAAGAATATAATGGCTTCGAAAGTCATTTTGCAGGTGTTTCCAAACATAAAGGCAACTAAAAGTAACTGGGAACTTAAAAAGATGAAGAAACGTGTCGTAGCAAGTCTGAGAATGAGAAGCCATATAACCAGGACAATGAGTCCTACTACTATGTTGAGCATCTGATGGAGTTTGTTAACAGCTGTTTTTGTATCGTTAAGGGACAATGCAAGTGCCCTACGCTCTCTGAACACATTAACCTACCAAAAAGAAGTTTCAGTTATGTTTTACATCTGTTATTCTAATCTATTTCTACTGAAAAAATCATATTTGCACATAAAATATTCACAGATGTTGAAGGCTTGCTTGATGTAGAAATTAAAATACACTTATCAAATTGTAAGGATATTTCGATAATTTGATCCAAATAATCCACTCTTCCATCTAACAAGATTATTTTCAAATAACCCCACAACAAATAAAACTAAACTTGCAAATTGTGACAGAATTTTGCAAAATATGAGTTGCAAGATTCAAGGCAATTTGCAATGGAAGTTTGCTGCAACCTGAAACTTTTGCTTAATCCATTGCATATTTGAGACGAATTTTGCAATGGATTTGTGCAATCGTAAAAGTGTTTCTAAATCAGCTTCATTATGCTCGGTGTACTAGACTTGTTGAGTATGATTGATTTTTCTTTTATTGTATTAGATTTTCTTCAAATATGAGAATAGAAATGGAAGGCACTCAAAAGCAACATCTAGAAACAAAAGAAAAGGAAAATACATTACCACCCAATTCTTAAGAGCTCGTTTGCCAATTCCCTTGTTTTCATTCGATCCTTCGATGAGCCGCAAGGTCTTCATGGCCTCTTCTTTCCCCAAGAAACGCATAAGATCCTCCAAATAAATGTGTCTGATAATCAAGCACATGTCTAAAGCTCAGTATAAGTCAAAAACCAACAAACTAGATAATAGGATGACCAAATCATAAAGGCAGCTCAAATATTAAATGATCCAAACCTATCTTGATACACACATCAGAAACATGTTTAAACATATGGAGAGATTCCCTTGTGTTCAAACACATGTCTAAAATACTCAAATCATAAATTGAATTAAAATAATACATTTTGGTAACTAAAATACTTTTACTTTATTTTTATAATAATTAAATTTTAAATATAAAATGTAATTATAATAATTTAACAAATTATAGACCCAAATAATTTACTTTTTCATCAAACAATTTTTTTCAAATAAATCACCAAATAACCAACATCAAATAAGCCCAAACTCGACCATGCACTCAAAAGTTGTTTTTCATTCAAATTTTGTTGGCGAAGTGTACAAAAGAGAAACAACAAATAATTTACTTTTTCATCAAATAAGCACTAACGAGAAGATGCACTCAAAAGTTGTTTTCCACTCTAACTTTGTTGACATTATTTGAAAATGAATGTGTAGAAAAGAGGAACAACAAAATATTTTGTTTCTTTAATATACAGGTGATATTTATCTTGTTCCTAATGTTGTCTAGGAATATTATGCCTTTAACAATTTAAATTGCAAATGTTAATCCTAAATACTTCATAAGATGGAATCCACGAATAAACAGCTGCAAAAGATAATACTTACTTGGAACTAGGTTTAGCGACATTGTAAAAGATTTTCCTTGCAGCAGCTTTCGCTTGACATTCACTCGTTATCTGCACTGCAGATTCATCCAGACCCGACGAATCTTGTATTTGTTCATCAAGAGTAGACACAACACCATTCCGAACAATATTCATCAGCCTCTTCATATTCCAAGCCGATACATTCTTCTGATTCAGCCTATGAAGATGGTCTATTGTAATACCATCTTCATTCTTCTTCGACATGTCATTTGAAAACCTAGGACTCTTTTGATGCCTTCCACTCCCAATCACTCTCCCACTTTTCCTAAAAATATTTGCCTTTAACTCAGCAGGAATACTAGCACCAGCATCCTGAAGTTTCTGAACCTCGGACAAGATCTTCTCTTCCTCTTCATGTTCTTGCTCTATTTCTATCAATGGATGCCCGGAAAGGGTCTCGATTACATATTGGTTGAACAAAGACTCCTGAATACGATCGAAGAAGGTGTTGACGTGGAAAGTTGAAGCTAGAACCTTAACAAGGAGAGCTTTTAGAAGCCAGATTAAAGTGCCCACCAAAAGACAGATCAAAATTCTGGTAACATGATGGAGAGATTTCCCATCTGTCATTCTCTCAAGTCTTTTGTCGAAAATGCATTGCCAAGCAATCAAAACTAACCCTAACCAGATACAGTTCTGAACAGCATTTCTAATTCCGTAAACGAAATACAAAACTCGTTTTCTCCATATAAAGTTTCGCTCAATGAAGAAGACAGCTAATCGAATTCCCCATCCAGAAACCAGTCTACCACTTATCAAAACCAAAACCATAGCCTCCCATTTCCATAGAGGAAGTTCAAACAGTCTTCTTTTTCTAATTGTTTTAATAGCTAAAGTGCAAGTTAAAGCTGCTATGATTAAGATTAAACTCACCAACTCAAGAACAGTCAGCACACTGAATCTCATCCTCTTATACTCATCTGGTAAATCATCATCCAAGAATGGATCATCTTCATCAATCTCACTTCCTCTACTCAACATTCCCGATTTCATCGTTTTCTGCGATCTCATATCCTGTTCTGACGGCGGATCAAGCAATCTCGACTTGTTTTTCGTCTTCAAAATACCCGACTTCCGTTGAAACGACGAGTTCCCACTGCAGATAACCACATCTTCATTCACTTGTCCACTCGCATTAGACCGGCGACGTATTGTCTCATCTACCATCGTCTCATTAAACGAAACCCTAACTTCCCTCGGAGTAAGCTGACCGTAGGATGGACTCTCCGCGATTTTAGACAACCCACCACTGCTCGACGGCGGAGAAGCTGAGGAAATACCCATTTCGAACTCTTTCAACACCCTTGCTGCATCATTAGAAAAGTCGAAGCTTGAATCTGTCCATGCTCTGTTCCTATGTCTGTTCACTTCATCTTGGCCATTAATGGAGTCCTCCTTCCGATCAGTCTGACCCATTTGATAAAGTCTTCAAATTTCTTCAGGTGAGTGATAGTGAAGTTGATCGGAGCTTAGTTTTAGTGATTTTTTCTAAGTTTGTGCATACAAGATCAAACCATGAAAGGAATGAAAGTGGGAAAATGGAGAAAGAAGAAGGTGTTTCTTGAAGATTCAGGAAGAGAAAAAGTTGAAAAACTTTACGGCATTCGAGAAATGAGATTAGAATAATAGGGGGAGACGCGTGAAGAAACCGATTCTTTAACGAATACCGCCATTAATAGTGCAGCAAGAAAATAACAGAGAATAAAAGGTGGACAAAGAGAGATGAGAAAAGTGTATGAATTCTTTGCGTTTAAATAAAGAAGATGCCCATTGTCGGAAATCGAAACCATCCATTTGGCAAGATCATCTTTATTTTATCATTTAAACTTAATAGTCATATTTCATTAATAAATATCATTATGTGTAATGTTTTAAATGTTTATATTTAATTCAGAGGTCTTTTTTTTTTAATTATATCAACAATATTTTGTTTCAAACGATGTTAAATCATTATTTATGTATTATTAAAAAATAAAGAGAAATGATTGGGAGAGAAAATTTGAGAAAGAACGATGTGGCGCAATTTGATTAGTCAAAAAAAATAACAATATTTTTTTTATCATTTTTCAACTAGTGATGTAGTGACATATAATTCTCTCTCAAATTCCCTCTACTATTGCTACTCAAAAATAAATATAATATTTATATCACTCATTATGGAATTTTAGTGAATAAAGAGTTTTGATTACCAAATTTTAAAGAATGAGTAATAAACACTCCAAATTTATTATCGATAGTTAAATTAGTGATATTAATATTTTATTTATTTATTTATTTATAATATACACGTAAATAATAAGTTAATTACGTTTAAAATTATTAATTCATTTTTATTAATTTTATCACAAATTGTAAAATTTTAAGAAAAAGTCTAAAGTTTTAATTTTCCACTCCCCAATTTGATTTATACTTTTAAAAGTATTTCATTCATTCCATAACTAATATATCTTTCTTTGAAGGTAAGAAATTTATTAGATAAATTTAAATTCCATCATAATACTAATATCCCATCTTAGATTTTATGGAAACCCTAGGGATTAGATGTATCAAATTATTTGATATATATATTTTTTTAATATTAAACTGTGTATATGTGTAAATTAATTTTAAAATAATTAATAAAAAAATGGTCAAAACACAAACATAAATTAGAATTTCAAATAATTCTTTTTATAAGCGCGGATTGAATTGATAGTTATTTGAATATTTGAATAGACATTATGTCCTATTATACTATAATGATTTTTATTATATTAACAGATAAAAGTTTTTTTAGTTTAATTGAATTGGTACGATGATTGGTCGATTGGCATTAATTTAAATTTTCACAGCTAATTTTACTGCATCAAAACCTTATTATTCCCATTATTCAATTAATTAATATTAAAAAAATTAAATTTTTGTATATATATTAATTGAATTTAATAAGTTTGATAATATAATAAATTATTCATCTATCTTATATGAGATATTCAGCTAAAAGTTTCATTCTAACTGAATTATATGTTAAAAAACTGATTAATTGACTAACAGATTTGCAGACCATATGCGTGGAATTATTTTTTTGTAAATGGTTTTATACTTTGATATATAAAAAAGGTATTTTAGATATTTATACTTCCTTCTCATTTTATTTCTTTGGGTTGAGCTTAGTAATATTACACTTATTAATACAAAATCTAATTCGGCCAATATTTTAATTGCAAACTTTAAACAAGTTTTTGGATATTTTATATAAATGTTAGGTTTAATTGGTAAAAAAAAGGTTATTAATATAATGTTATTATATTCAAATTTTTATGATAATTTTTTAAAGGTTATAATTAGGGTTAAAAAAATTATCGATATTATTTGTATATCGAAAATACCGTATCGAAAAATATCAAAAATATCGATTTAAAAAAAAATAAGGTAAGATATGGAACCGCTCCATTTGGTAGCATCCAGTGATCCGAAATTATTAATTATTTGTACGATTAAAGTATGAGATTTTACAAATTCGGTATATTGATCTTTAATACCAAAATACCGAAATAATATTTATAAATTAAATATACGTTTATATATAATACTTATAAGATAAGAAAATAAATAATGACTAATAAAATTAAAAATAATTAAAAATTAATTTTAATTTCATAAATTAGATTTACATAATTATTATGAAATTTCTAACAAGATAAAAGGAATTAACCAATTTTAGTAAAAAAAAAAAAAAATTTCCAAACAAATTTAAAGTTCAACTGTCAATATATCTATTATGTCTCTCTACACTTAATTTGTTTTCAAAATTAGATGTTAATTCAATTATAAAAATATATATTTTAAAAATTATATCAATTTAATTTAAATCAACAATATTGTTATTTTTTTTAATTAAAGATAAACTAGATCAAATGTGTCATAATTAAATTAGTGACATCAATAATAAACCACCACGTTAATCTTTTTAATATTACTTATTAATACAAAATCAATTTTGTTAGATGTTTTGGATTGCAAACTGTATCATAAAAGAACAAAATATCAGGTTAAAAAAAGGATGAGGGGCTAATCAAAACACCACCTCTTAATAGAAAGTGACAACCCACAAACTTAAATGTGTCGTCAAATCCTTATAAGGTTTTTGATAGTTTTGTATTGGACATTCTATTTAAAAACTTGATTTTTTTTTTTTTGTAAATATATATATATAGATTCTCCTATTCAATAAGTTATGATTTGAAATAAATTGTCAATCTATGCTCAAGTGAAACTAAACAATTTTATTAAATAATACGAAATCAATACTTAATAGTTCTTTTTTTTTTTAGTATTTATTATCTTCTAGATATAAATTTTACAAACCAAATGTATGTAGTTTATCGTTGCTAATTAAATCCAAAATTTCAATGCATACCTTTGTATAATTATATGAAATTGTGGTATCAAATAACCAATACAAAATAGTATACCAAGATAGCGTTTGTTACGTGGTACAAATTATATAAGGTATAAGTTGTATAGATGTATATAAATTATAACGAAGTATAAATAATATAGGATAGTATAAATTGGATAAGTTATTGATGTTTGGTATGAATTATAAGAAATGATATAAGTTGTATATGATTTATAATTTCGTGTTTGGTATATAGTATAAATGTAGTATAAGTTGTATAAATATTAATTTAAAATTTTAATTATTATTATTATTTTATATTTATTTATATTATAAATAATATTGTTTATTATTATAAATTATTTTACTATTATTTAATAATTAATGTAAATTTAATTAACATATAAAAAATTAATTATAATATAAACGATAAATTATGTTTATTTAATTTAAATATTATTAATAATTGTAATAAAATAAAATTATTATTTATACTATAAGTAAATATTTAATTAATAATTAATAAAATTATCATTATAAAAATAAATAAATATTTTTAATTAAAATATTGAACTATTTAAAAATATATATTAAAAATAATTAAATATAATAATAATAATATTAAAACTAAATAAAATATATTTAATATATTATATAATAATAAGTTATATATAATATTAATAAAAATTATAATAAAAAATTAAAAATTAAGTGATATAAGAAAAGTGTAGTAAATTTTATACCAAATATGAGGTATAAATTATATAGAGGTATAATTTAGACTAATAGTAAAATCCTAACAAAATATTATAATAAAATACTATTGGTATACCAATAGTGTTATACCTTTTTATACTCCATACCAACCCATCCCAAATATATGAATTAAGTTATGCATGTAGCTAGGGGTGTATGAGCCGAGACGCTCGTGAGCCGTTCGGTCAAAGTTCGATTCGAGTTCAGTCAAAATCGAATTCGAGTCGAGTTCGAGCCAGCTCGTTTAAGATTCGAGCCAAATTCGAGCTTAGGTAAGACTCGCTTGATGGCTCGTCGAGCTTTTTCAAGCCTAATAATATAATTTATTTTTATTATATTTTACTTTTTAATTAAAATTTGAAACACCCATAAGACTATTTATGGACTTATTATATATGATATCGATACTAAAATTATTGGTACGTAAAAGGTATGAAATTTTCAATATTTTGGTATATCAAGATATATTAGAATAATATTTATAAATTAAAATATATATTATATAATATTTATAAGGAAATAAATAGATTTAATATTAATTTAATTGCAGAAAACATAATTTTTGAAAATTAAATAAAAAAATATAATTATATTGTAATATTATTTAATATATGCAATCTCAATATATTATGTATTATAAGATATAAAATTATTTTTATTTCAATTAAAGTATTTTATTTTTCAAAATAAATCTAATGGAGTCTAATAGGTTTTCAAGTTTATCTTAATTACAATACACGACTTTCACAACCATTTTGCAAGAAGACTCAGGAGACTTCCCATTGATACTTCTTCAACAAACTTATATCTCGTTTCGAAGTCCTAAATCTCGCTTCGGTAAAACCCTAAATTTAGTTCGGTTATTTTTTTAATATAAGAAATTAATATTTAAATATATTTAAATTCGATTCTTTCGAGCCTTTCGAGCTGAACTCTAGCCGAACTCGAGCCTATGATTATATGATCGAGCTCGAGCCGAGTTCGAGCTCGAGCCGAGTTCGAGCTCGAGCCGAGTTCGAGCTCGAGCCGAGTTCGAGCTCGAGTCGAGCCAATAAAAAACAAGTCGAGTCAAGGCTAGTTCGAGCTCGACTCGACTCGTTTACACCCCTACATATAACTATCTAAAAATGACCATAAATAATAACTTATAATAAAAGATCTTTGAGACTTAACTACAATTAAACTAAATGATATGAACATTTATCAACTAAGGACAAATTTTAGAGGATAAAAAAATAGGTTTAATAATCAAAATAAATTGTTAAAATAAAGAGACCAATATAACAAGAATTTCTTTTATTTAATTTATTTCAATAAATTTTTGATGTAGTTTAGATGCATTATCTATTTTGTAAGATATTTTATTATAAGTTATTGTTTATGGTCTTCTTTTATAACTACAATTTATAATTAACTAAATAAGTATGTTTTCTATAATTCTGGTATATTGGTCACTAGTTAATGGGACTAAAGCAGGTGCAAGTTATTTTCATTTTGTTCCTTCTAAGTAGGATATGCGTAATTGGAGATCTAAATTACTCTCAATACTCGTGGAAGTTTATCTGAGATATAGTAAATTATAAGTGTTCTAATATATAATAATATATATATCTAAGATATTATCACAATATTATCATACTATTATGATAATATCAATATTATTATATTAGTTTCCTTATAATTCTAATATAATGTCTATATTATATAGATTATCTATGTAACCAACACTGGTAAAAAATGACCTTTATCAACAGATATTACCGAAAGTTTTATAAAACTCTCCTAATTGATCCCAAGAGAAACAAATCTTTCGTTATTAAAAATAGATTCCGAGAGGGGTGAAAAACTTTCGGGTTTACTAATTAGTACCGAAAGTTCTACAATGAACTTTCGGTTTTGACATTCCCAAAAAATCAAAAAAAAAAATCTAAGTGTTGGGAGTTGGTTAATTGCGAATGTTATTCCAAAAACTTTGGTTTTACCTTTCCTAAAATTTTTAAATACGAAAGTTTTCCAATAAACCCTCGGTTTTGACTCATCCCAAGAAAATGAAAAAATATTCTAAGTTGGAGAATGATTAATTGCGAAGGTTATTTAAAGAATTTTCGGTTTTACCTTTTCCTAAAATTGTTAATTGCGAATGTTTATCCTATAAACCTTCGGTTTTGACTCATCCCAAAAAAGACAAAAAAAAATTAAATCCCGTGATTCTTATTTCCGAAGGTTTATTGGAAAACCTTCGGTTTTAAGGAGGGTCAAAACCGAAAGTAATATGAAAACTTCAGTAAATACCTTTATAAATACAAACCCTAACCCTTCTCTTTTTCATTCGTCTATCTCCTTTCTCTCTCTTCCGCGCTGCAGCCGCCTCCGTCGCTTCTCTTCTTCGTCTTCTTCGTCTTCTCGCGTTCCAAGTTAGATTTATTTGGTTTTTTTTGTTAATTATTAGATTTAGATTGGTTATCATTTAGTTTATATTATCTAGATTTAGGCTAGTTTAGATTATTTGTTTGGTAGTTTGATTTAGATTTGTTATTGTTTAGATTAGATTTAGTACGGTTATTTTGTTTGATTAATATATATATATATATATATATTTATATATGAAATGCATTTAGGATGGGTGAGTCATGGCAAATTATTCGGTGTACACCAGAGAAACTGCGGCACGTGAGGAAGAGGTGAGAAAAATTACGCTGGAATTGGAGCAAATCCGATTGAGGAATGCGAAAAAAGGTCAATTGCTTACTGAAATTAAAGCGGACAAGGCTGAAATGACGCAAAAATTGGAGAATCTCGAACAGCAAATTGAATTGTTGAAGTGGAAGAATCAACCACCCCCTCCTCCCCCCACATCTACTAATTTGTAGATTATATTGTTTGATTAATTATGTGTTATCTTTTACGTACAAATGATGACATTTTGGTGTGTTTTGCTTTCATAATTAAGAATTACTATTATCCTTTGGTTTTGGTTTATTAATGCTGTTTATGAATTCTTTTCCTTTATTTATTAGATTGCCTTTATTTGAGAAAATTATAGAACATGGTATATTTTTACTTTTGTCAAAAAAAAAATAGGGTAATTGCGAAAGGTTATTGAACAACTCTCGCTTTTGACCATTGATAATTGCGAAGGTTTATTGGAAAACCTTCGCTTTTGACCCCTCCCTGAAAAAATTGGAAAAAATTCTAAGTGTTGGGAAGGGTCAAAACCAAAAGTTTTCAAATAAACTTTCGGTTTTGACCCTTGTTTAAAAAAAGCTGAAAAAAATCTAAGTGTTGGGAAGGGTCAAAACCGAAAGTTTTCAAATAAACTTTCAGTTTTGACCCTTATTTAAAAAATGCTGAAAAAAATCTAAGTCTTGGGAAGGGTCAAAACCGAAAGTTTTCAAATAAACTTTCGGTTTTGACCCTTGTTTAAAAAAAGCTGAAAAAAATCTAAGTGTTAGGAAGGGTCAAAACCGAAAGTTTTCAAATAAACTTTCAGTTTTGACCCTTGTTTAAAAAAAACTGAAAAAAATCTAAGTGTTGGGAAGGGTCAAAACTGAAAGTTTTCAAATAAACTTTCGGTTTTGACCCCTCTTTAAAAAAAGCTGAAAAATTCTAAGTGTTGGGAATGGTCAAAACCGAAAGTTTTCAAATAAACTTTCGGTTTTGACCCTTGTTTAAAAAAAACTGAAAAAATTTGAAGTGTTGTGAAGGGGTATTTGTGAAAGTTTTCAATAAAACTTTCGGTTTTGACCCTTCCCAAAAACATTCTGTTTAAGGTCAGGACCAAGAGTTTTATTGAAAACTTTCGCAAATACCGATTTATGTAGATTTATGTTAGATTTATGTTTGATTAGGTATGATTTTAGGTTAGATTTATGGTTTGATTGATGTTTGATTAGGTTTGATTAGTGTAAAAAATTGGTTGATATTGAGTTTGATTTAGGTTATATTTTGGTTAGATTAATGGATATTTGGTTAGATTTATGAATATTTGTTTTGATTGATGTTGATTTAAGTTATATTTTGGTTAGATGTATGTATTTAGGTTAGAATTATGTAAGATAAATGGAAGCCTAATTTATATAAATAATAATGCGGGTTGTTTTTCATTTTATTAGAAATATGGAAGTACTCGATAAAAACTAGATGACCTTACGTCGAGATCATCCAGATTACAAGGAAGGTATTGACAAATTCATCGAGTTTGCTGTTAGGAGTACATTCCGACAAACAGTGAAATGTCCTTGCGTGAAATGCTTGAACACGCCGTTTATGGAAATAGAAGATGTGAAGACTCACCTCATCATTTATGAAATAAATGTTCATTATGAGTACTGGTATTGTCATGGAGAAAAGAGACGTACTACTCAAGTGGTTAATGATAATGTCGACGACGATGCCGATTATTTGGATGATGATGATGATCAGTCGGAGGATGTCGTGCTGGAATTCAACGATCCGAGTACGGAGATGAATAATACAGTTAATGAAAAGGTCAATGAAGAACGTTATATGCACGATTTTATAAACGATATGTTCTCCAACGTTAATGATGTCCCAAACAACCATGAACCAGTTGAAGATGCGCATAGAATTTATAAATTGCTTGATGATTCCAAACGACCATTGTATGAAGGTGCTCGAATAACGAAATCATCAGCACTACTTAAATTACTTCACATAAAGAATGTCTGTTAATGGACAAATTCTTCGTTCGATATGTTGCGTCTTCTTAAAGACTACATATTACCGATTGACGCTCAATTGTCAAACTCCTACTACGAAAGTAAAAAATTCATTACTGATATCGAGCTTAAATATGACAAGATAGACGCATGTAAGAACAACTGTATGCTATTTTGAAAGGACGACAAAATGAAGATTCTTGCAGAGTTTGCGGTCTTTCAAGATGGAAAGTCGACCAAACAAGTGGGGCAATTAGAGAGAAGTAGAATGAGAAATTCATTACAAAAAAGGTGTTGAGATATTTCCCTCTAATACCAAGACTGCAAAGACTATACATGTCCTAAAAAACGGCTTCAATGATGAGATGGCATAAGGAAGGAAGAGTTGATAATGATACGTTGAGACATTCCGCTGATTCCTTAACTTGGAAAACGTTTGATGAAAATTATAAAGATTTTGCGTCGGAATATCGAAACGTAAGACTGAGTTTATCAAGCGATGGGTTTCAACCATTTGCAAATGGGAAAAAGTCATACAGTGTTTGGCCGGTTATTCTCGTTACTTATAATGTGTCACCCACTACTTGCATGGATTCTAGCAATTTTATTTTATCTATGTTAATTCCGGGTCTAAAGAGTCCGAGAGATGCAATTGACATATTTCTCCAGCCATTGATCGACGAGTTGACTGAACTGTGGCAAACTTGTGTGAGAACGTTTGATGCACACACATCGCAATACTTTAACATGCGAGCGGAGTTGTTGTGGACCATTAACAACTTTCCCGCCTACGCGAATTTATCAGGCTGGAGTACGAAAGAGAATTTCGCTTATCCATGTTGTAACAACGACACAATATCTCTTCGATTGGTTCATGGTTCCAAACAATGTTACATGGGTCATAGACGCTTCCTTCCACCAAAGCACAAATACAGAAGGGATAAAGAGTCGTTTGATGGTCGAACAGATTATAGAGAGCCCTCTAAATTGTTAAAGGGGCAAGAAAGTTACGAGCAAGCACGAGACCTAGAAGACATAATTCTTAGTACGGATCTGAGCAAGAAAACCAAGATATATCATGAAACGCGGGGAGACAATTGGAACAAACTTAGCATTTTATTCTGTTTGCCTTATTGGAAATCACTATTATTGAGACATAATTTGGATGTGATGCATATTGAGAAAAATAATTGTGATAGCGTGTTGGGAACAATAATGAATGTGAAAGAGAAGACTAAGGTTGATCCTAAAGCCCATAAAGACTTACAACTCTTATGCATAAAATCATGGTTACATCCTATAAATGATGAATGAGTGGTTCATTATCCAGAAGCCCCTTTCACTTTGACATCCGATAATAAAAAACATCTTTGTAAATTCTTGAAAGATCTCAAGTTTCTTGATGGTTTTTGATCAAATATCGGTGGTTGTGTAAATTTGGAAGAGAAAAAGATTTCGGGATTAAAGAGTCATGATTGTCACATTTTGTTGAAATATCTTATTCCTTTAGCAACCCGTGGATTACTTCTAGATAATGTGTATGATGCGTTAGTAAATTTGTCTCTGTTCTTTCGGTTGTTATGTTTCAAAGAGTTGATTCAAGCGGACCTCGAACAATTGTACATGGATTTTACATTGACACTTTGCAAATTTGAAATGATTTTTCCGCCGTCAATCTTCTACATCATGATGCATCTCCCGGTTCACTTGTCATTTGAGGCTTTGCTTGGGGGACCTGTTCAGTATCGATGGATGTATCTGTTTGAACATTACATTGGTACAATGAAAAGATATTTGCGGAATAATAACCACCTCGAAGCCTCTATAAGCGAGAGCTATCTTGTAAATGAGAGTATTAGTTTATGTGTCAGGTATATGGAGGAAGAAGAGCAAGAAAATGCACAAACTGAAATCTCGGGCATTTCAATATTTTCATCGTTGGAAGACCTATCTAACGGAAAAATATACAACTTGGATTATATCGATCAAGTGACAGCTCATTCATACATTTTGAAAAATTATCCCGAAGTAGAACCTTTTTACATGTAAGATTCTATGTTGTTGTTATTAATTAGCATTAAAGAGTATTATATTTAATATTCGATCTATTTGCAGAGATTATATGCAGTAATGCAATAACAACGAGTCCCGTGGAGAAATGTTTTCCGCCTATTTCAAGCATAGAGTGAGTAAATTATAAACCATATCTCCTAACTCTTTATATTTATTTTAACGACTACATTTCGGGTATATATAGGTCGCTCAATTAGCAGAATTTAACGATATATCAAGAGACCTCCAAATCTTAGGAGAAGGTCCAAGTATGTACTCGTCTATGTATGTTTTGTGTAAAGTAAACAGATACAAATTTTGTACAGAAAAACAAGACGAAGGTTTGACCACTCAAAATAGTGGGGTGGTTGTTGAAGGGTACAACGGGTTTGAAACTATGTCATACTACGGAGTTTTAACGGATATAATCGAAGTACAATACTTTTCTCACAAACGAGTTGTTTTATTCAAGTGTAAGTGGTTTGATACACACTCGGGGGAACTAGGAGTGAAAGTGGATAAATATGGCTTCGTAAGTATACATGTAAACCGAATTTTGAAAACTCAAATTCAAGACCCATATATATTGGCGAGTCAAGTAAAACAAGTATTCTATGCCCCTGATATGTCAGCCCGACCCGGTTGGAAGATTGTGACAAAAATAAAACTGCGGTTTACAAACATATAGTTCAGATTAATTAATTAGGTAGATTTATGTTTTTTACTTTATATTCATTCTTATTACTACTTTATTTCAATTATTCCCTCATTTATTAATGTTATGCATTAAGAATGTCTGAAGGTCGTAAAGAAACTTGGAAGAGTATGAGGAAAACACCCAGCAAACTGTCTAAGCCATACTAAAACCTACTTGCATAATCAAAAAACTTAAGGCTCCGAGAATCGTTTTCTAGAGATCAACCACCTATTGTTGTGATCCCGATGACTACTGCTCCCCCAGCAGACGAGGATATTGATGTTGATGAGGCTGAAAAGTTTATTGAGAGTACATTTGCTGATATGGGGGATGACGATGAGGCTGACGACGAGGGTCACGAGGAGCCTTAAGAGGAGAATGACGAGGAGGACCACGGTTCCACTCCCAACCCATCATCGACAGGTAACTTGTTTACAATTAGTTATTGTTTGAATTGATTCACATATCTAATTATGAATTTGATAATTTTAAAGAATTTCTGCCCGCAAGAGACGGGGGAATAACAAGAATATTGCGCTATCTAAGAGGCCAAATCATTAACCTGTATAGATCAATCAATCAGT
The DNA here is from genome assembly GCF_907164915.1 of Impatiens glandulifera. Classification (NCBI taxonomy): domain Eukaryota; kingdom Viridiplantae; phylum Streptophyta; class Magnoliopsida; order Ericales; family Balsaminaceae; genus Impatiens; species Impatiens glandulifera. The sequence continues at coordinate 14,167,845 of NC_061863.1, read as the reverse complement.
ATCAACAAAGTATCAAGAACACAAGCTTTTTTAGGAAATCAATGAAAAGGTGATATAAATGGATCTTGGTATAATTTATAAATGAGATCTATGTAAAACCGAAGGTTTAGTTACCTTAGTCACAAGATAATCATTCACCATTATTTCTTGATTTAGCCTGGTTATAAGTTCTTCCATATCAATTTTAGCTGTTAACAACCTTCTATGCATCTTAAAAGAATCCTATCCATTTTCTGGCACTAGTCAATTGGATGAACTAATTCAATACTATTGAATAGACCATTGCCATTGAAACGAACATTTCGGAGACTAGTCAGGTACTGAAACGAACATTTTGGGGACTAATCAGGTCCCGAAACGAACATTTCTTTTTGGTGATTTATTTTTTTTGTTCACTTGCTTCTTGTGTTTTGTTTTTGTAGAGAAAATAAAAGAAAAAAGAAGGAAGACCAAGAAGAGAATTTACATGAATGCTCATAACAAAAAAGCAAATCAGCCCTCCATAACATTTTTGTAATTAGGACCTCGTATTTTGGTCTTTTCAATCTTATTCAACTACTATCTAAGCAACAAAAAACTGTTGTTAAGGCCATCGGCTTTGGATTTATTCTGTCACTATCCATTTCTAAATGTCCTGGCCATATCTCGCGTTATCTCGTTAGAAAGTTTGACTGTACTAAATGCGCATTCATCCTAGAGAGCGGCGAGGAAGTAAAAATCGAAAAAGTGGATGTCCAAATCGTATTAGGCATCCCTAGAGGGGAATTGGAGATTGTTGAATACGATGGAAACGAGACCGATAAGAAGTTGACGGCCTTTAGGACTCGATGGGGTAAACCCGCAGGTGGAGGTCCTATAGTGACCAATATGTCAGAAAAAATCTTAGAAAATATTGCAGTTGACGATAATTTCATGATCGACTTCATACTATATGTTGTCAGCAACTTTCTCTAGTGTGATCACCAGGGTCAACTATCCAGGTATGTCATGCGGAATTCGTACTTGACGGATTATTTGAATCATGCGGAAAATGAAAGATAAACAAAAATTGACATTTTCAAGGACCACAAACATTCCTTATTGTAAGTAATCTTTGTCATCACTCCTTTATTTTGGTGGTTGCAAATGTAAATGTTTTTAACATATATATGCTACTTGTTTTCAGTTGTGCTACTTGTATAGGGTCAGAAACCCTGAAGAAGTCACTGATGAGCGCTGATTTCCTATATTATCATGTTGGAATGACATGAAGTTTAAGGTTAGGTTTGAAACGGAGTTGGCAAATAGAGGATTCAGATGTGGAAGCGATGTTGGACGTCTTCCACTTCCACATATGACAAATGTGGTGGAGGATGAGAAAAACGAGGACAATGAGGAGAACAGTGAGAATGGGGGGTGACTGAGAAGGCAGCGATAGATGGGGGTTGGTTGAGAAGATAGTGCCTCAAAAGGCAACACCTCGGAAGGTAGCACCTAAAAAGGTTGTGCCTCATAAGATAACATAGATGCACATTTTTAATGATGCATTGATGCAGATTGCAACATCAATACAGACCATTTCCAAAGGCACAGAAGTATAGGAAAATTTAAGTGTTGGCACATCTCCATTGTATGACAACTCAATACACATCTTATACAATGTTATGGACAATGATAAACGTCTTACAGATGTCATTCACAAATGGTAACCGAGGCACTCGAATTGTTGGTACCCGAAGATCGTTTACAAATGGTTGTTAGTGTTGTAAAAAGACCTGAAGTAGAATCTAAGGCACCTGAGGCACCTTAAGTGGTGGTATTTGAAGATCGTTTACAAATGGTGATTAGTGCCGAAGTGGAAAATCGGGAAATTAAGAAGAATCCCCGGAGGACTTTGAAAGTTCCCGCATGCCTTCAATCTTCGTATATGGTTAAAAACAAGGGAAAAAATCAATCATTCTTTGACCTTGTCAAAGTAGATATCCGTGATGATATCCTTATGGGGATTGTTCTTGACGATGGAGATGACGCAGAGAAAGGGTAATTGTTCTTGATTTCTTAGTATAATTTTTATGTTAGTTGATTTCATAAATTGAAAATGTAGAACATGAATGTAATTAGGAGTACAAAATAAAAATTAGAAAATAAGAATGCATAATTAAGTGCAATGTGAATAAGTGCACTGATTTGAGATGTGTTGATTTTGCTTTTGGATTGTTACCTAAGTAGGTGTGGATTTGTTTCAATTTGATGGTCTTTAGTCATTGTATTAAAGTAAACAAAAACATGTTAGTATTGGATTAAGGTTCTTATATATTATGTTTTGTATATCAATTATGATTGTGTTTAGCTGCAATTTGTGTTTGGAACATTTTAGGTTTGTTTCGGGGCCTGATTAGTCCCCGAAATGTTTGTTTTGGGGACAAATCAGTTCCCAAAATATTCATTTCAAAGACAATGTGGCTCCCGAAATGTTAGTTTTGGGGACATTAGGGCTCCCAAAATGTTAGCTTCTGGGATATTAGGAGTCCGGAAATGTTAGTTTCTTGGACCAATGTGTTTTCTTAATTTCTTATTAGGCAGATCGTTATATACAATACAGAGCATACCATAATCAACGTAGAGCATTTCTCACAATGAAAAATAGATGCCATGTTGAAAGTGGTATTATTGATGAATGAGCACATTTCATGAATTCTATTAGCAAAAAGAAGTGTTTCAACATAGTTGTATTTTCGACAGTGGTTTCTATAAGATTTTTTATGTTTGTTTCATTTGTTAAAATGATGTCTTATTGTATTATAGTAAAATGATGTCTTATTGTGATGTTAATTTGATTTGCAGGTCATGTATGGAAATCCAGAATTTTTATTGAACAAGTTAATGAAGAAATGAGAATATTTAATATAACACCGAAAGAAATGATAAATGTTGAACTTGTAAGTCCAATATTTTAATATCATCTGAATACTTAAATAAAGACGGTTCATATATATCATATTTTAATATGACTTTGCAGATCTTCTTCCCAATTATATACCAAAGTCACTATTATACAGTTTACATCAATATGAAACATAGTTTAATCAAAATAATCGACAACCTCCCATTGCAAAAAAAATTGAAGTGGGATGATAAATATGTCACAACTCGGAAACTGGCACTACAACAAAAATGACTTTCGGCGACGCTTAAAAAGACTTCTGCCAACCTTTAAAAGCGTCGCCAAAAACATTACCGACACTTATTCTTGCGTCGCCAGAAGCAGGGTGGGCGCAAGTTTTTACCACGCTTATTTAAGCGTCGGTACAAGCGTTGCCGAAAGGCGAAAGTTTTAACGACGCTTATTTAAGCGTTGGCAAAATTAAAAAACGTCGCTAAAAGTCTATTTTATTTTTAAACTATTTTTTTTTAAATTTGTTTTTTTCTATTTTCATTTTAGATGTTATTTTTTTATCTCTACTATTATCACATTTGCCCTTCATCTCTCAAGTACCTGATGAACATAATCCTTAGGGTGAACCCATATTCCAGCATATTATAACCTTAAAAACACTTCAGAAACTAATGAAATCTCTCATATTTTATATACCAAAAACTTCTTCTTTTTCTCCGATGTGGGATAAATGTCATATTAACACTTCAGAAACTAATGAACTCTCTCATATTTTACTTTTAATTAAATTTAAATAATAATTAAATAAAAGACATATATTAATAATACTATAAAAAGTTTAAAAATTATGTTATATAAAAAATATTAATTAAATTAAATGTTAACAAAATTTTAAGTCAAATTTAATTTTAAAAAAATTAAAAAATTAAAATAAAATATTTATAAAGTTTAAAAATAAAACATAAAAATTATTAAAATTTAGAATATTTAAATTATAAGGTTTTAACAAAGTTACAAAGTTGGTATATAAAAAAAATAAAGGTGGTGGTATAGATATAAAGGTTGGCAAAAGTTTTTTCTTTTAATTTTTACCCACGCTTAATATGGGTTGGCAAATAAGGGTCGCTGAAAGTATGTTTTGTTGTAGTGTGGTAAGTTGAAGTTCAATTTTATCTATGTTAAAGTGTTTTTTGAAATCTATGTTAAATTAATTTCATTGTTAAAACAAATAGCTTCCTTCTTGGAGTTCTACAGAAGTCTAGACTTAAAAATCGCTTCTCAAATAGCTAAATTCAAGTTCAAAGCTTTGAAATTAGCTTGGCAAGACAATACTAACACGACATATTACGTCATATACTGTATGAGACATATTTAAACTTATAGGGGCAATTCAAAGTGGAATTGTGGTTTTACCAAAGAAAATGTAAGTTTCTCCAAATTTAGAATGTTTGTTTAATGCTCAAACTTGTTTTATTTTAGACAAAAGGATTGCTCGAGGCTTTCAAAGTAAAATATTGTACGCAGATGATTAGGTTGAATTTGAACAGGAAGTTGGACTATATTTATGAGAAATATTTAGAAGTTATAAAAGACGAAAATCCTGAAATGTATGATATGTATTGTTCAATAGTTTCTTTAGATTAATGCCACCATTATTTAGTTTATTAACTATGTCAAATGGTAATGGTAAGTTTATCTAAATACTTTATAAAATCGATATGTTCAAGTAATAATAATGATAAAATATAATGTTGAAAAATGGTAATTGTAATGAATAGGATTAAACAAACCCAATATGTTCAGGTAATGGTAATGAGAAAATATAACTTTGTAAAATGGTAATGATTATGATTAAACAAACTCGATATGTTCAGGTTAAGGGATCCCTAAATGCTAATTTCGGGACATTGAAAGTCCCGAAAAGCCAGTTTTGGGGACATTGTGGCTCCCAAAATATTAGTTTCGGGGATATTGGGGCTCCCAAAATGTTAGTTTTGGGAATATTGGGAGTCCCGAAATATTAAAGATGACATAAACAATACAGAAAGACATATATTGAACTTGGTTTACTAAATATTCAACAATACTTTGTGTAAATATCAAATTGATCATATAATTACTATCTTCGATCAATATTATCCCCACAAGCATTATCTTCGGGATATATTAGAGAGGACAAAAGTGATGTGAAGGAAAATTCAGTAGACAGTAGATCATTCTCTTGTTGTTGTTGTGTTGAATCATTCATTATTGCTATTGTGTCCATATTTCCCTAACATTGAAAACAATACAATTTTAAATAACCCTGTTTTCACATTATTAGGACAACTATCAAATAATTAGGACATACCTTCTTTCTTGATCTCGAAGATGACTTCTTAGGGATTTTCTCAATTAAAGATTGTTTCCTCTTTGTTGGTGGTCGTCCTCGACTTCTAACTTTGTTAGGAGAGTGTATCAAAATGGATGGAGATGGAGATGTTTTTGTGCTTTTGTCTTGAGATGCTTATGTGATTTCATGATTAAGTGACATAAACTGTTCCATCAAGCATTTTATGTTGTTCATCCAAAAAGAACAATTGTCTTCAAATTTTACTCCAGCTTGTTGAACCTCATGCATCAATCGAGTTAGACTATTATGACGTTTTTTTCTTCCATGGACATATCTGAATCATAAATGTTGGTGATAGTTTTATACCCACGCTTAATATCTTTACACCACCGATCCATTATATAACACATTGGTACCCAATTCACTCTCATTTTTTTCAAGATAGCCATGATATGCCTACACAAAGAACCTCTGAACTCAAATAATCGACATTGACATTTAACATTGCAGTCAATTTCGGTATAATGCACCTTGTAAGAAACATCTGTTACATGTTCTCCATTAACCCCAAAATGATTTCCTCAACTATAAATATACAAGTTATCCCTTCCTCTTCAATTACTGAGATGTTGCACAACATCAACTCTTTAACTTGTTCTTAAAATAACCTAAATATATATGGAGTGTAGAATGTTTGGTAATGCCTTTCAAAGGCAAATATACTGACAGTTGGTATCAAAGAATTAAACGATTGAAAATCCAATTTCTTTTCTCTCTCGATATTTCTCAACATCGCTCTATCATATTGCTCGACAAATTGTTTAAGGGATGTTTTGGATTGCACATAGTCATCAAATAAGGCATTCATACTTTCACTCCGTTGAGATGTGAACAACCCTGCCCAAAACTGTCATTTCACATAAACAGGTATCCATTTAGATCTTTCCAAAAATAAAGAATTCAACCCGACATTATCTTTCAGCTGATAATTTTCTATTAGTCTAATCAAATCATCTTCGCATTGTTGAATATTTATGGAGTTGTATACTAGGTTTTTTAGCCTCTTCTTTATGAGATGGTATTCAGTATGGCTTCCAAGTTTTGTAGGAAGTTTCTTTATTATATGTCATAAACAAAACGATGATGAGTATTAGGAAATATCTTCTCAATTGTAATCGTCATGGATCGACATTGGTCATTAATTGTGGCATTTGGAGGTCGATTATCTATACATTCCAACCAAGTGAAAGAATGTGAATCTTCACTTGACAATAAACCACATCCAAGTAAAACAGACATTTTGGGTACTCATTTGTCCCTGAAATGAATATTTCGGGATGTTTTGAGAAGTTTTCCCGAAATTTTAACAAAAACTCATCTAAAATGTACATTTTCTAGAATAAACTTTTGCAAAAACAATGGGTACCTTTTATGGGACGATTTGTTCATTTTTAATGCTTCATCTACTGCATTGTTCAAGTTGTTGGGTTTCTGAAAGATAAAACAAACTCAACAAAATACCATTTATGCAAAAACTAACTGAATAATATTGTTTTGTTTAAATAACTGGATCTGAAAATACCATTAAGAAAAGTTGGTCGGAAAAGATAATTTTTCCCTCTTATATTTTCGAGTTTAGGGTTTGAGGTCTCTAAGTTTTATCCTCTTATATTTTTTTCCTCTCTCCTCTCTTCTCCTACTTATCTGTCACATAGAATTTGTCACATAGAATTCGTATAGTAACTTTTACTATGATAATAATACAGAGAGGGGAATTTTTCCTCTCTCCTCTCTTCTCCTACTTGTTCTGTCACAGAGAATTCGTATAGTAATTTCACTATGATAATAATACAGAGAGGGAAAGTAATCTTAACAAAGTAAAAAGTAGCATGAGAAGTGATCACGACAATTGAAAAGAAAAAATGATGATAGTAATGATGAAAATACAGAGTAACGATGATTTTTTAATATAATAATCTATAGAGTAATCATATAATAATAAATGTGGATGAGGTAACGTTTATCTTATCTATGGGCTTGTTCGGTTCAGGTTATTTAAATAATTTAGAAAGAGAGAAAAATGATTATTGGTAATGATTGGTGATAATTTTGAGAAAATGATGATATTTTTTGGTAAAAAGACTTAAAGGGTATTTATATATATAAATAAAATAAATAATTATAATTTAAAATAGATAATATTTTAGTATTTTGGTTAATGACTTGATTGATTTGAAAGATGAGAGGGGGAGTGAAGTGACAATTGATTTGGTTGGGTTATTTTGAAAACCCAAATACAAACAAGGCCTATATGGTTAATTATTTGAATACATTTTTTATATATGTATGCTTGGATTTACAAGAATTTTCGAAATTTTATCATATTTAGGTATTATTAAAATTCTATCATATTCTAAATGTATTCTTTAGATTTTAATTATTAATTAATTTTTCACACTATAATAATCTAGACGCAATTTTTAAGAACATAATGATACAAAATTAGACACATGTTTAGTTTTAGATTTACTTTTAGATGCATGTCATATAATTAGATAAATAAATAATGTGTAGAATAATATTTTTTTTAATGGTTAAAATTTTAAAATAGGGATTGTCACATTAGACATAACAAGGGAGTTTTTTCTCACGTGTAACTAAGCACCAAATAAAAACCAGAAAATTCTAAAATGCGTTTAAACACACGAAATATTTCTTGTTCTAATTTTTTGAGTAGTAATTAGGTGACGACTCTAAAAAAATCAAAACTAGTCTAAATCGATGTTTTTTTAAATGCACTCTAATTAAGCCTATATTTTAATTTATCGTCTCACTCAAAAAAATGTGAGTTATATAGCGCGACTATCGAGTAACGAAAACTTTTATCAAGAATAGTTGATTTTTTTCGTTACAATAACCAAACAAGTTCTGCATTTGGATGACAATATTTTTTCTTCTAAGATCCTAAGCTTGAAGAAGAAGGTGCTAACAAAAATGAAGTTAGCAAAAGAACCTGTTTTTGCTATATGTGTTTATTACTAGTTTCTAAGTGTGAATGATTTTTTTTAATACTTTTAAAATACAGTCAGTTATTTTTTAAAATTTTTATTATTAAAATGTTTGTTTTTATAGTGGATAATTAAGAAAAATATGCAATTTAATATGAGAAATAATTAGAAAAATAAAATTTTAAATAATATATTACTCTTGACGGATAGTCCTACGGAATTATCACGAACTTTTCCGAAGAATATTCCTACAGAATTATCCCGAACTTTCAATATTACTACCGAAATTTTTCAATTAAATACTATGTCAACATATCGTCGAAATATTCGTCCTAAATTCCGGGATATTTTAAACCGATACAAATACTTTATTCGTCGAAAGATTTACAATAAAAATATATCACTAAATATAAATTCGTTGAAATTCTGTAAAAAAAATATAATGTCACAAATTACCAAATCCCTTAAATTAAGACAAAAAAAATAGAATATATAAAAAGAATAATGAACCTGATAATTTTTGCGGGCTCGAATTTACAAGAATAATCCCTTTCAAATGATCTATATGGGTTTAAAATTTCACGTATTTAACCATTTGAGGCTTTGGGCCAAAGTTCGTCTATTTATGACAGCCAGGGTTGTGCAAAAAAATGAAAAATCAATAACCGAACTGATAACTTATCGGTTTTATTTTACCAGTTTATTGGTTAATCAGTTCTAATGGTTCCAGTTAACCGGTTTTTTACCAATTAAACGGTTCGGTTTTCAGTTTTTTACCAATTAAACAGTTCGATCTCCAACAACCAGAAGGATTTCACTATACTTCTTTGAATCAAATACAGAATACTGAATAGCTAACACTTTGTTGAACAGAACACACTCTGTTCAACTTACAATATGATCAGTAATATCTCTCAGCTAGATAGTGTTTTTGATTCTCTCTCTTGAACTTGAAAATGATGTACAAATCAGTAAGTGCAAGAGTGATGAGTAAGATAAATTCAATTTAGTAACTCGTAAGCAAGTAATTCAACAGAATAACTGGTAGTAGGTCGTGTGTTCGTTCCTCGACCGTTGTCCTTGAGAATCTATATATATAGTCAAGACACCAACGGTCGAATCTTCTAGATGGACACGTGGCAAACATCCATAGGGTGGCCGCCCATAGTACAAGAGTACAGCAGGCTCTGTGCACATGGATCGTGATCGTACTGAACGGTAGTACGTCGGATATCCTTCTTGAACTGTCCTGTATTGAACAAGTAGTGGGAGGAATATTCGCGTACATGGCGTTCATTCATTGGATACAAATAGCTGGCGTATTGGTCTGCACGGATGAGTGGAGCAGGAGAAGCGTACAGCTAGTTGATCGTGGATAGACATATGTTAACTTCAAACGACTACTGAAGCGAGTCATTAGATGTGCTCCATTAGACTGTCAAGTCTAAGGGAGTTAGACGTCAACGTCTAATAGCGAGTTCCATTAGACCACCAAGTCTAATAGAGTTAGACTGTAACATCTAACTACGTTTCACTTCAGACTTGTCTGAAGGAGTTAGACGTCAACGTCTAACTTCGCATCTCATTAGACTAACACGTCTAATGGAGTTAGACTGCACGTCTAACTACGTATCTGTTAGAATGCATGTCTAACTACGTATTTGTTAGATTGCACGTCTAACTACGTATCTGTTAGACTGCACGTCTATCTATGTGTCTGTTAAACTGCACGTCTAACTACGTGTCTATTAGACTATACGTCTAACTACGTGTCTGTTAGACTGCACGTCTAACTACGTCACACGTTTAATAAACCTGCTTAGACCACATCTAAAGCAGCATAGTCTGATGCTCCAACATAAACACAATTAGACGACTTAGTTACATTCTTATATTTGAGTTTTACTAATACATCATCAAAATAACGTTAGTCAAACTAATTTGACCCAACATATATATTAGTTTTTTAATTATAATTTGTATAGATTTGTTTAAAAAATAATCTAATTTATATCGTTATTAACTTAAAAATATATATTTTTGTTAAAAAAATGGAGAATAGCATAAAAGTATGGAACAACCAGAATTTTGAAAAAAAAAAATCATTTAATAATTTTAATAATTAATTTAAAAAAATTGAATTATCGATTCACGGTTAAACTAGTTAACCGATCGGTACCGACCGGAACTAATGGTTCAAAAACCAGTAAAATTGATATCAATATTGTTCGGGTAACCGATTTGTAAAATAAGAGGTAAAATCAGACTTAATTAGAACCGTTTAACCGACCGGTTGAACACCCCTAATGACAACGTGTTTTTTTTAATCTGCTACATAATTCTTTTATTTCCACATAATAAAAATAATTAATAAAATTAAAAACCCTATATTGTACCATCTATTTTTCTCTCACTTATCTTCTTATTCATCTAGTTCTTTTTCATCTCTCAATGTTGATATGATTCTCATCTTAAATTTTGGACGAGTTAATCATTGAAGTTTGGCGCAGTTCATCAAAGCCTTGGCCAAGAATTGCGCTCAAACTTTGATGATGAACTTGTCCAAGATTTAAGATAAGAATCACAAAAACATGGAGAGAAAAAAAAAACTAGAAGAAGATAGGTGAGAAAAAGAGATTTTAGAATTTAGGATTTTTAATTTAGGGCTTTTGATTTTATTTTTTATTTATTTTTAATACATGACAATAAAAAAAAAGAAAAAAAAAACTATCATAAATAAATGGAAGTTTGTTCGATGCCTCAAATGTTTAAATATATAAAAGTGTAAGACCTATATGATTCATTTGAAAGTTCAACCCTATATGGTCAAGTTCATGCCTCAAATAGTATTTAAGTTTTTTAAAAACCTCACAAAAGTCTGGTTATTTGGATAAGAATGATTTTAAACTAATATTATTTATGTTAAAATCAGCCATTCAAAATCATTAAGAACTATTTGATTTATTTTTTTATTTTACTTAAATTAATTGTATTTTAACCATCATATTATTCAATTTATCAACAAAAATCCCTATATTTTATTTTTATAAAATTTAAATTTTAAATAAATATTTAATAATTCAATTAATTAAAACTCAAATAATCTTACTTTTTTATCAATAGAAAAATACATTAAAAAAAATTCAAATAATCAACAACAAAAAGCTATAAGAATATAAATACCATTTTAATAAAATTAAAATAATTTAATAAATATATACAAAAATAAATTATAAATTATTTAAGACCATCACACATTTTTTTATCCATCCATAATTAAACATTATTTTATGTTAAAATACCTTCTATTTTACAAATAATATATATATATATATATATATATATATTATTTTGTAACTATATATTAATACCCTTTTCTTTTTAATAAATAACAAAAACATCCTCAAAATCATTACCACAACATTTGTTTTTTAAAATAAACTCTAATATTAATTTCAAATAAACCAAAAGAATACCTACATAAATCACTCATATGTCTCTTCTCTTCCTCCTTCAAGCAAAAGCTTCATCTACCATTACATAGCTGAATCTCAAAAACTCAAAAAACAACACTACTATGATTCATTACATAATCCAACATAAAAAATTCCTATGATTTAATAACCTTATGAGCTTTATACGATAGAATAACATTCCAAACCAAAGCAACTACATTAGCAAAAAGAACCTGAAACTGTGGAGGAACAAATCTGAAGTTGAGAAACTGAAAAGGAATCCAAAGTTGCCAATTCGCAATAAGAGAAGAAACCCATTCTTGTTTAAGCTTTGGAACAACCTGTGAAGATCTTCCTTCAAGTATCATAAGAGAAGTCATAAAAACTCCAATAAAAATTGGAGAAAACACACATTGATCAACTAGAAGACGAATCAAAGCACCTGAAGCTCCTGTTACTGATACCAATCTATTCAGATACATATACCAAATATGTAATGTTGGTCCAACTAGAACCAAACCCAGAATTGTAAAAACAAATGTTCTCTTCAAATCTAAAGATGGAACTTGATCGATGAAAATCTGACAAGTAATGTCTCCAATCAATGTTAAAATTGCAGAAGTTATAGATTTTGTCAAGATGGGATGTTTCTCAAGTAGAGATAAATACCATTGAAGGAAAGACCCTTTATTAGTATCATCGTCATTGATGTTTTCATCACCTCCCCCTCCCCCTCCTCCTCTTCCTCCGCCCCCACCGGCGATGTCTCCGCCGCCGCCGGCGGAAGCAGAGCATCTAAGGTTGAGTAAGGGAAAAGAGACAGATGGGTTTGCATTGATGATTGTTCTTCCTTGATTACCGAATTTCACAAACGAAACACCACGTGAGAATCGAGCAGAATAAGGCAATAATGGGGTTGTCCTGCAACTGGTTATCATTGGACTTAAAACCACCATTTTTGTTCTTTTGATGATTCCTGTTGAGAAAAACAACAAAGAATCAGAATTCAAGCAATTTCCCTTGAGAATCAGAGCATTAGCCAATCTTACTTAAGCTGGTACTGAAGCGAAATGAATTGGAGAAGGGTCTATTTCATGGTTTGATTTTATATAGAGGAATGCTTGCGGCCATCTAGGGTTTGAATTGAACTCTCTTTTGATATGAAATTTCTTTACATTGAAAATGTAGAAGAATAGAATGTGGGCTTGATATTAAATGTAATTGGGCTCGATATTCATAAAATAATAATAATAAAAATACTATTTAATAATAGTTAGCTATTTAAAATTTTATAAACTGCATAGTTTACATAAAAAAATTTACCAGAAATAATAATAATAAACAAATTACACTATTTACAAAATTAGTTTTTTTTTAAATAAATTTTTTAATTATACATTTACTTTATTTCTATAAAGTTGTATAAAATTTAAAAATCGAATTAATTTATAAACCCAAATAGTTGAATGAAAAGATGTTTTTAAATATTATAAAAGGAGATAAACTGAAATGTTAAAAAAAAAACTTTATACTTTTCTCGTCATTTAGAATTCAACATTCAAATTTAACCGTACAAAATACGAAAATAACTAATTAGAAATGCAAATATATATATATATAATAATACTTCATTTCAAAGTGTTCGAATTGTTGGATCGAGAACTCTAATTAATTTAGATATATATGTGAAAGTAAATGGATACTTTTGTGAGATTATGGGTTAATCCAACAATGAACTTAAAATGTTTAAAAATAAAAAATAAAAAATAAAAATGTTATAGGTATGTTTCAAACTTGCAACCTAACAAAAATAAGTATATAATCATTTAACTAATTAAGTTAATAAGACTTTATATTTTAAATTTAACACTAAATTTGATGAACGTGAGACATTCTTAACTATTTAAATTCCAACTTTTTAAATATATATATATATATATATATAATAATGCTTAATTTCAAATTGTCCAGATTCGGGTCGAGATAAAACTATTAAAAATAAAATTAAAAATGTTATAAGTTTGTTTCAAACTTGCAATATAACCAAATAAGTACAACAATTTAACCAACTAGACTAATAAGACTTTAAATTTAACACCATATTTGATGAACGTGTGACATTCTTAACAATATAAGTTCCAATTTTTAACTAACTAATATATATATATAATAATGCTTAATTTCAAAATGTTCGGATTACCGAGTCGAGAGTTGTGGTTAATTTGGATATATATGTGATAGTAAGTGAATATTTGGGTCAAATTATGAATTGATCCACTCATAAACTTAAAATAATTAAAAATAAAAATAAAAATACTATAGGTATGTTTCGAATTTCCAACCTAACAAAATCAAATACAACCCTTTAACAAATTCTTTAATTCATATATATATAGGGAAATTTGAGGAAATGACCCCAAAATAGGGCCAAATAGCCGATGGTGCGGCCCACTAATTTTTATAGCGCTGGTGACCCCCAAATTTTTTAATGACCATTTTACCCATGCGTCACGCACCCTCCAGGTGCGTGACGCACCCTGAACCCTATAAAGGCTTAATTTTTTTTCATTTTCGTTTCAGTTTCTCTCTCATCCAGCCCCTTTCTTCCCGTCTTCTCCGCCGTGAAACCCTAATGGTGGCGGAGAAGATTTTCTCTTCTTTTTCAGCGATGAAGAACGAATCGAAGAGGCACCGTCGACCATGGCACCATATTCAACGGCCTATAGCTTCGAAGAACATCCAATGGAGACGAGTTTGCACAGCGCTGAGGATTTCGAACAAATTGACATTTCATTCGGCCATTCCACTATATTTTCTGTTTATTTCGTTATTGTTTGTTTCGATTTCCTATTCAGTTCGTGTATATTTCCTTTACAGAACGTTCCTCATTGATTCGCTGATTCGTTGAATGCAGATTGTTTGTTTGGTAGGATGCGTCACGTAGGATGCGTCAAGATGGATGCGTCAAGATGGATGCGTCAAGATGGATGCGTCAAGATGGATGCGTCAACATGGATGCGTCAACTCGGATGCGTCAAGATGGATGCGTCAACTCGGATGCGTCAAGTCGGATGCGTCAAGATGGATGCGTCAACTCGGATGCGTCAAGTAGGATGCGTCAACTCGGATGCGTCAACTCCGATGCGTCAACTCGGATGCGTCAACTCCGATGCGTCAACTCGGATGCGTCAAGTAGGATACGATGCGTCACATTTATTTTTATTTTATATAAAAACCCAAATAAGCCTCGACCACTATTCATGCTCTCTCTCTCTCTCGCACCCGACGACGCACCTGCCTCGACGACGCACCTGCCTCGACGTCTCTTCCTGCTCGTCTTCGTCTTCATCTTCTCGTTCATTCATTGACTTCATGAGGTTAGTTTTAGTTATGTTTGTTTATGTTCATGTTAGGTTTTAGGGTTGGTTGCTTCTTGTTTGCAAATGGTTCATTCATGGTTTATGTTAGGGTTTAGGGTTGCTACATGCTTGCAAATGCTTCATGCATGTTTTATGTTATGTTTTTAGGGTTGCTTCTTGCTTTCAAAAAGTTCATGCATGTTTTATGTTAGGGTTTTAGGGTAGGTTGCTTCCTGCTTTCAAACGGTTCATGCATGTTTTATGATAGGAATTAGGGTAGGATGCTTCTTGATTTCAAATGGTTCATGCACGGTTTATGGGTTGGGTTGCGTCAAGCAGCTGCGTCAAGCAGCTGCTTGACGCATCTGACAGTTGTTTCTAGCTATTTTGACGGTTGCTTTTCTTCTCGTTTGTTTATATTTGTTGTGAAATGTTTTCACAAACATTGTTGTTTTTCTTTTCCCTTTTGTAGATGGCAGACTTCACGGTTCATGATTTTCCTGGTAGGATTTCATTGAAATTTGTCCTAGCCTTGAAAAAAGTATCTGATAGGTTTGAAGCGCTGGGTCTTATGGAGAGGGCTCTAAATTCTCAATTTCAGTATTTATTGAGAGGAGTCCCAGACTTGTTGTTCTTAGGGACCATTTTACATCAGTTGCTGGTTCGGAAGGTGAAGGCCAATTTGAATAGGATGATTTTCAACTTTAATGGGGAGGAATATACTTTTGGTCTGAAAGAGTACGCATTGATTACAGGCCTCAACTTCGACAGATTGCCTGAATACAAAGATGAATGCCGAGGTTGTCCACCCTTGCTGATAAAATATTTCAAAAGGAATACGTCAATTCGAATGATGGATTTGGAATCTATTTTCATGAAATGCACCGATAAGGAAGACGCATGGAAGATCGGGTTGATCTGCTTGATTAACCAGTACATCTTCTCATATGACCCAAAACGGCTTTTAAATCTCAAAATCATCCATATGGTTGAAGATGTTGAAGATTTCCTCCGATTTCCATGGGGGAAGGTGTCCTTTAGATTCACCATGAGGGGTCTTGACCAGGACATGAAACACCACAAGTCCGTATATATGTCCAGGAAAGGGAGTGGAGTTACTAATTCTTTTGCTTATAACGTGTATGGGTTTGTACTAGCACTACAAGTGTGGAGCTATGAGATCATTCAAAACTTGGTCCCTAAATTCGCCACAAGGAAAGACGTTGATGGCCCTTTTCGCCCAAGGATACTGTTGTATCAATCGAAAAGGAAGAATACATTTCAGGAGATGCAATCTGCCTTTAACAGCGCTGTGTTTTCTAAGATGCAAGAGTCCTCCGAGGAGACGAGTTTGTACAGTGGGGAGGATTTTGAACACATTAACAATTCATACGATGATTTGTTTGAGGGAGTTACTGATGGGGGAAAAAAGAGAAAGGCTGATGAAGATGTTGCTGAAGATGATGATGATGAAGATGTTGATGAAGAACCTACTACTGTCCAACCTTCCAAGAGGAAGAGGAATGTTGAATATGATGATATATCCCCCCCAGCAAAGCAGCCATCAAGCGTCGTAGCCTGCGTAACATGAGTCCCCCATCCGTAACTTCAACACCTCCATCATCACCTCCACGTGAACCTGCACCGGCATCTCATGTTCAGATAAAGGATGCCGAAGTGATAAAGAAGGATGTCGAAGAGATAAAGAAAGATGTCGAAGAAATCAAGAGAGACATAAGAGACATCAAATTGAATCAACAAAACTACTTTACGAGGTTTGAAAAGATGATTCTCAGTTTAAGCAACCAGTTCGCCAGCCATGTCACCAACCAGGTAATTCTGTTAGAGCTTTCTGTTTTTTACTACTTTATGTCTTTGACGCGGCTGCTTGACGCAGCTGCTTGCTTGACGCAGCTGCTTGCTTGACGCAGCTGCTTGACGCAGCTGCTTGACGCATCCTTAATTTAAATTCTTTTCACTTTTGTAGCAGGAGCAGAAGGAGAATGACATCGGTCTGAATGACAATCGTGACAATGAAGAGGAAGAAAAGCAGAATGATATTCGTGTTGAAGAAGAGGAAGAAAAGCAGATTGACATTCGTGACGAAGAAGATGAGAATGCCATTGGTCTGAATGACATTCTCGATGAAGAAGAGGAGCAAAAGGAGAATGAGAAGGTTAATAATGTTGAATTGGAGCAAGACAATGTTGAATTGGAGCAGAAGAAGATTGAGAATGAGATTGTTGAGGATCCGCCGATAGAGAATGTTGAGGTTGTTGTCGAGAATGAGAATGTTGTCGAGAAAGAGGCCGTTGTCGAGAAAGAGGTCGTTGTTGAAGAAGGGGAGAAGAAAGAAGAAGGGGAGATTGAAGAAGAAGGGGAGAAGAAAGAAGAAGTGGAGAAGAAAGAAGAAGGGGAGAAGAAAGAAGAAGGGGAGATTGAAGAAGAAGTGGAGAAGAAAGAAGAAGTGAAGAGAAAACCTATACAAAAGACTTTTAAGAAAAAGGTGGGGAAGAAGGTTGGGAAGAAGAAAGACGAAAATGACGAAGATGAACTGGAAATAGTGAATACTCCTCCTCCTCTTCCTAAGAAAGTCATATTGGTCACGCGAAGGAATAGGAGGCCGAAGAATGATCCAGATTTCACCGACCCCAATCTGAAACAGCCCAAGTTAAAAGATCCTATCACCGTCAATCCACTTCTAAAATATGACGATCAACTTCTTCATCAATTGCAAACATGGCTTAAAGATCCAAACACTGACAACAACAAAATTGAGCTCCATACTATATTAGGTGATAATGCATTATTTCGCCGAATGTTAAAAAGGTTCACCTGGCTGACTGATGATGTAAGTAATATTTATGTTAGAATAATTTTAGATTTGCAGATTGTATTTTAAATGTGTTTCTCTTGTGTAGGAAATCGATGCAGGTTGCTTCATTCTGAGAAGAAGAGCTTGGGTATATCCAAAGACATATAATAAGAACTTCTTTATTGGAGATTGTTGGCTCCACACCAGGTTCACTGCTGAGTACGCTGCGTTTAACAAAAGTCGTATTGAGTTTGACATTGAAAACTTTTTCGAATACTTCTTGGGCGAT
The DNA here is from genome assembly GCF_907164915.1 of Impatiens glandulifera. Lineage (NCBI taxonomy): Eukaryota > Viridiplantae > Streptophyta > Magnoliopsida > Ericales > Balsaminaceae > Impatiens > Impatiens glandulifera. The sequence continues at coordinate 14,149,712 of NC_061863.1, read as the reverse complement.
GAAAGCAACTATAGGAATAGTTGGAAAGTATGCGATGATATATATTCCTTTGAACATCAAAGACGTCCACTGGATACTTTGTGTTGTCCGTCTACAGCAATGGCGCGTAGACGTATATGACTGCGATCCTGGATGTTATGTTAATCTTGATGAGTTTGTGCTACCGATGTGCCAAATGATTCCGGTTATATTTGACAAGGCATTGCCTCTTGAAGATAAACAAAGATTTCCCCTGCTCAACCCTGATTCCGTTTTGCCATACACAAGACGTCCAGAGTCAGAAGTTCCCAAAGCAACTAAGAGTGGAGATTGTGGTGTATTTGTACTAATGTATATTGAGTACTTGACTGCAGGTCTGAATCTAGAAGAAGTGACCTCAAATGAGATGAAAGCTTGGAGAGAAAAGTGGGCAGTGAGGTTATTTCATGGAATTGTAGATCCATAGGTTATTTATGAAACTTTTGTACTGTACTGATATCAAATTTTTGTAATGTTAATCTCAAACCTTTGTAATATGGTTGATTTAATGATATAAAATGTTGTTTATGATATATATGTTATTATAATTAATTAAATGCCTGAAGTACACAGTTATATAAATCATGTCTAATGTAATAGGTTCTGCACTAATGTAAACCATGCTGCGTCAAGCAGTTTCGTCAAGCAGCTGCGTCAAGCAGTTTCGTCAAGCAGCTGCGTCAAGCAGTTTCGTCAAGCAGCTGCGTCAAGCAGCTGCGTCTAGAAAAACACTTGGTACAAAAACCCTGTCCCTGTATTACATTCACCAGAAAACTACAAAAACACCAGAAAATACCAGAAAACAACATTAACACCATTAACAATACAATACACTTTACTGAATCCTTGAATCTTGAATCCTTGATGCAAAAACAACATTAACACCTCCACACAAGACATTTGGTAATAAGTCTACAAAAACAACATTAACACCACAACACAACACTAACAAGTTCATTCTAAGCTAATGGCTCGTAAGATTGAGATGATGGCTCGTAGAGCTGAGATGAGGGCTCGTACAGTTGAGATGATGATGGCTCATTCTGCTGAGATGATGAGGGCACATGCTGCTGAGATGATGAGGGCTCATTCTGCTGAGATGATGAGGGCACATGCTGCTGAGATGATGAGGGCTCATTCTGCTGAGATGATGAGGGCACATGCTGCTGAGATGATGAGGGCTCATTCTGCTAAGATGATGAGGGCACATGCTGCTGAGATGATGAGGGCTCATGCTGCTGAGATGATGCTCTTGCTCTTGCGGTAGACGGTGCAGGCATCACTGCTTTGCATGTTGCTCTATTATGTCCTAGACCTGCACATGAACTGCATCGTCTCGGGACCTTACGGACCTCACCTTGGGATGTCCTACGTTTAGTTTGTGGCCGACCTTTCTTAACCTTCACAGGTGGTTTTAGACACACGCGTTGTTTGATAATATCGGGAAGATCCCAATTCTCTTCATCACCAACCGGATAACATGTCTCCGCATATGCATTCAACCAAGATACAGTTGTATAATACCTATGAGAAGGAAAATAAAACGATTAAAAATAGGTTAAATAAATAAGTTCAAAACGATTAAATACCTTGAGCATAAGTCGTAAGGAACCACATTCTTGTGACGGGCAGCAGCCAGTGCATGTGTACAAGGAAGACCGGAGACTTCAAATACCCTACAAGTGCAGTCCTTGTCCTTCAAATTGACTTTATAATGTGCCTCATTATCATGCACATACAACTCAAATCGGTTAAGGGATGATACGGTATAGAATCTTGCTTTCTCAAAACCATCACATAATAACTTTTCATACGTTGGAGATAAAAATTCTTGGTGGTTGGACGCTTTTTCTCTTCTATCATTAAACCACCCTTGTAATGTTGTTCTTAAAAACTCAAGCATTGCTGAAATTGGATACTTTCTGGCTTCCCTGCACTGACTATTCAAACTCTCTGCATAATTGCTTGTGAGTTGATTGTATCGTTTACCGGGGAAATATGCTCTACTCCATCTTTGAAACCCAATCTCTTCCAAATAGGCAGCAATCCTATGATCTTTAACCCTGATCTTGTCAAAAAACTGATTAAATTGGGGGATAGTGTACGCACGAGAAGCCAAATCAAACTCGACATGACAATTATCAGTTTTGAATTTGGCATTAATATTCATCTTTATGTGATATGTGCACGCACCGTGGTCTGCTTCTGGAAAAACAGCACACAAGGCATTGGCTATACTTGGGTGTCTATCGGATACGAAGACGAGATCATCAACTAATCCAATTGCTTCTCTAAGTTTTTGCATGAAATAAGTCCACGAGTTATTATTCTCTGAATCAACAACGCCAAATGCAACAGGATACAGTTGCTCATTGGCATCCAATGCAACAGCCACCAATAGTTGACCTCCCACCTTGTGCTTGAGAAAACTTGCATCAACACACAATACGGGACGACAGAAGGCTTTGAAACCCCTAATTGAGAGGCCTAGAGACATGAACATATATTTGAAGTGCCCGTGCTCGTCTGTCTGAATATCTGTTATGGTACCCGGATTATTCTTCTCCAACATGTATAGGTATGAAGGCAATTTTCCATAGGAATCCTCTACCGTTCCTCGCACCGCCGTTAAAGTCGTTTCCCTTGCCCTCCAAGCCTTATTATAAGTCAAAAACATCCCATAATCTGACTGCATGTCTTCAATTATTTTTTTAGGCAAGTGGTTATGGTGATGGTCCATGTACTTACCCTTCATGCACTGCCCAATAACCCATGCCGGTGTTTGCATTTTTTTTTCCGGCCTCGACAAAACTGAGCATGAGTGTTGTCGATTGAATTTCCGAATCTCAAACATCTCGGAAAACTTACCTTTCACAGCACGTAAGCTCCACTTGCATGTCTCATCCATACATTTCACATACCAAAGATGTTTTCGAGACTTTTTCACTTTGAATTCAAAATGATAAGTCATCGCATATTTATATAGCGTCAGTTGAAGTTCTTTTTTAGTATCAAATAACGTACCGACTTCCAATACGGTTTCACTAGTTAACGCCAATGCAAATGAAGGGTCTGTCGGTGATACGTCTGTAGGGTCTGTCGATGGTGTACCCATTGACGCTCTTGCACTAGATGGTGTACCCATTGACGCTCTTGCACTAGATGGTGTACCCATTGACGCTCTTGCACTAGATGGTGTACCCATTGACGCTCTTGCACTAGATGGTGTACCCATTGACGCTCTTGCACTAGATGGTGTACCCATTGGTGTAGGTATTGACCGGTGCGGCGTGCGTGCAACTGCTGATGCAGGACTAGTAGTAGCTTGGAAATCACTAACCCGTTCATAATTAAAGTCAATAACGCGTTCATGATTAATCAGTTCATGATGAGCCCGTTCATCTTCTTCTCCTCCTCCTTCATTATCACTTTCAAATAAAATCTGTTGAGAAACAACTCGAGAAACAACGCCGGGTATACTTTTTTGAGTAATGATTGGTAGTGTAGTATCTTGACTTGGGTACTTCTCTACTAATGAGACACAAAGTGGTGACGAAGATGACGAACTTCGACCCGATATCAACCGTGATAAATACATGCCCACATCTTTATCTCCCTCAATAACAACAGGGGGAAGTTTTGCAGAAGGATCATACATGACTTTAATCACTAAATCATATGCAGACTTTTGCACGTTAATCGTCTCATAGATTGTATCAATTAATTGAGCAAATGTAGTACATTGAGGTATATCCATGGTTTTGCATGATTATGCAGAGAAAGACCTGGTACCATTGGCTGCAATTTGCCACTCTCCATTGTACACAACAAATACGTCAGCAAATACTTCAGCTGCAATTGAAAAAATTATAGTATCAATCAAGAGACACCGTAACAATGAAATGCAAGTAATAGTTATAAATGGTCTGGGGTGCTTTACGCATCTGCGTAACGCAACTACGTGACGCAACTGCGTTACGCAACTACGTGACGCAACTACGTGACGCAACTGCGTTACGCACCCGGTTTCCGCCGCGACGGTGGCATTCCACCTACTCATTCCCTAATCACTACACCCTAACAAACAAAGCAATCCAAGAGATAAATTAAGAAGGAGAAGAATGCCTGTAGCAGTAGAAAGAGACATGGTGAAGGAAGAGAGGATTCCGCCGTCGTCTTCGTCGGTCGGTGGTTGGGTTTTTTAGAGAGAAGGAGGAGAAGGGAAGTGAAGAAAGAGAAGAAGAAAGAAAGAATGAAAAGAACTGATATTTTTTTATTATATAGTAAGGGCATTGTGGACTTTTCACAATGCCCTCAGGTGCGTCACGCAACGGGAGGGTGCGTGACGCAACGGGGGTATTTTCGGCAGAAAAATGTTTGGGGGTCACCAGCGCTATAAAAATTATCCCCCCGCACCATCGGCTATTTGGCCTTATTTTGGGGTCATTTCCTCAAATTTCCCATATATATATATATATATATATATATATATATATATATATATATATATATATATATATAACAAAATCAAATACAACCCTTTAACAAATTCTTTAATTCATATATATATATAAAAGATTTTAATTAATTATAAAAAAAAATGACACATTTCTTTATTTTTTATTTTAATAATAAATCTAAATAAATAAATTTCAAAATTCAAAATTTCATTAAAATAATAATAAAAAATCAACATTAATATAATATTCATTCATATATATAATAAATCTTATTGAAAAAAATTAATAAATTTTAAAAATTTAATTTAATTTAAATATGTTAAAATAATTAATATTTATTAAATATTTTAAAAATAAAAATATTATATATATAAATATATTTTAATTATTAATTATATAAATTATATATGCATACACAAAATTATAAATATAAATCAACAATCTTAAATAATATAGTGGTTGAAGTTTGAAGTGTTAATGCTTCATAATGGAGACTATGATTCAAATCTCGTACATTTATGGTTAATATATGAAATAAAAATGTTGGTTTGTCAAAATAAGGAGATGGTTAGATGCGAATGATACTGGTTAAAATTTGCAATGAAAAATTGGTGGGTGGGTAAATGACATTCACAAAATTAGAGGTCGATTGGGATGCATGATTAAAATATGCAATGAAAGTGAGTATGTCACACGATGAGGGGTCAATTAGGGATTGTGGACCAAAGTGAGGGTAAAAGAGATTAGAAATGTACCAAAGTGAAAGTTTAAGGTCACGGTATGAGATGTTGGATTAGGGTGGATAAATGTTAAATGAGAAGTGTTGGTCAATCGAAGTGAGGATAAACAAGTCGGGTTGTTTATTGTAAAATATGTGAGGAGATGGATTGTTTGACCGTAATACAGGAGCGGAGCTAGGATTTGAAACCTACCCGGGCTAATTTTTTATTAAAAAATATATTCGGGCTAGTTTTATAGTTTGTTATCACCAATGTCTTTTAGAGACGGAAAATAACCAATAACGACGGTAATTTACCGTCGTTATTGATAAAATACATACAAACTGTTTAAGGCTACCCGGGCTACAACATGGGCCGGCTTGTACTTGGTCCCGCCCCTGCCGTAATAAAAGTATCTCTCGAGAGATGATAGGTCGATTGAGATTAGTGAGATTATGTGGAATGAGATTATTTTGTTTAATCGAAATAAGTAAGGTCATGCCATGAGAGGTCGATTGGGGGATTGATGGGGTAAAGTGAGGATAAAAGAGATTGGTAACATTGGAGATGATTGATTTGACCAAAATGAAATTGTGTAAGGTCGCACAATATGAGAGGTTGATTAGGGTGTAAATAAATATGGAGTGAGATGGTTAGTTATCCGAAGTTTTTAATAAAAAAAAATGTCAAGTTGTATATTGTAACATATGTGAGAAAATGGGTCACGAGATAAGAGGTAAGTTAGGGATTGATGACCAAAGTGAAGAGTAAAAGAGATTGGTGATGATTAATTTGACCGAAGTGAAAGTGTAATGTCACATATGAGAGATTGATTATTAGGATGGATAAATGTTGAATGAGATGGATGGTTAGCCGAATTGAAAATAAAGAAGGCCGGATTGTATATTATAAAATATGTTAGGAGATGAGTTGTTTGAAAAACAAAGTCTCGAGATGAGAGGTCGGTTGTAAATTGGTGGATAAATGTGGAATGAGATGGTTAATTAGTCAAAGTGAAAATAAAGTAACGAGATGAGAGGTCAATTGGGGTGGATAAATGTGAAATGAGATGTATGGTTAGCCAAAGTGAGGATAAGACCAAAGTGAAGAGTAAAAGATATTAGTGATGTTGGAAATGGTTAATTTGACCGAAGTGAAAGTGTAAGGTCACATATGTGAGGTCAATTATTGGGGTGGATAAATGTGGAATGAGATGGATGGTTAGCCGAACTAAGGATAAAGAAGATCAGATTGTATATTGTAAAATATTTTAAGAGATGAGTTATTTGACAAAAGTGAAAGCAAGGTCTCGAAATGAGAGGTCGATTGTGAATTGGTGGATAAATGTGAAATGAGATGATTAATTAGTCAAAATGAAAGTAATGTAACAAGATGAGAGGTCAAATGGGGTGGATAAATGTGGAATAAGATGTATGGTTAGCCGAAGTGAGGATAAGAATGTCGGATTGTATATTATAAAATATGTGAGAATATGAGTTGTTTGATGAAGTGAAAGTAAGGTTTTTGAGAGAATAGTGGTCGATTGTGATTGGTGGATAAATATGGAATGAGATATTTTTTTATTAGTCAAAGTGAAAATAAGGTAAAGAGATATAGGTGGATTGAGAAAGAAATTGATATTGCTGGTTTAAAATATGCGAGAAGATTAGTTGTTTGACCAAAGTGAATTTAAGGTCATGAGATGAGAAGTCCGATTTGAATTAATAGATAAATGTGGATTGAGATGGTTGGTCAGTCTGAGTGCTTTAAGTTCACGAGATGGGAGGTCGATTGAACATTGATGGACTAAAGTGATGGTAAAAAATAGATTAGTAATGTTTAAGATTTTTTATTTGACCAAAGTAAAAGTGTAAGGTAACGAGATGAAATATGAGAGATTCATTGGAAAAAAATATATGATAAGATCAATGAGAAAATGAATTGTTTTATCGAATTAAATAAAATATGAAATGAGAGTATTATTTTTTATTTTAATACATTATTCATGATTTATTAAAAAAAAATATTAAAATACATATTATTATAAATTTTTTAAAATACGTATACATTAGTGTAATGTGAATAAGTATTCTTAATTTTTAAAAGATATTTTTTTTTAAATACTATTAAGAATATTCCATTTTTTTAAATATGAATGTGCAATTGTATTTAACTCACCTCAAATGAAAAAAATATATATTATTTAAATTGCAATTATTTGTTTTAGGTGTAAAATAAAGTGTCTCAATTTTTCTTTCTTTTAATTTGGTTCTTGCTTTTTTCTAGTTGTATCTAGTGAGAGATGTTTTTCTAATATTATTGTTTTCATTTTATAACCATGAAAAACAATGTTAGTATTTCTTTTCAAAAAATCTTTTATTGCATTTTTTTTCTATCATCAAATCACTACATAATTTAAATTTTAATATAAAAACATTTTAATAATTTACCTAAATAACTTTCATCAAATCAGTTTTTTTTTTCAAATAATCCAAAAAATAAAACCAAGATCAAACAAGCTTTTGTGCTCCAAATATACACATTGTGATAGGTGTTTCAAACACTACTACATAGCCTTACACACAAAAAAAACAAAAAAACTTTTTGAAAGACATCCAAATTTGTTAAAAACAAAGATTCATGATAAGATTACAAGATGAGATTTGTATATAACCCACACATATATAAATCTAACATGACTATTGTGATTTATAGAAGCTTCCTTCTATAAGGCCACATTTTCTCAGCAAAATACAAGACCACCACTCACTCTTTGCACATCTATAATATATGGTTGGTCTTATGGGTATATCTATTAACTTTTTTCTATTTTACTTTTTGAGAACTTGACCAATTTTTCAACCTATAATTATGTAGTTAAGGCATCTGGGAGATTAGTTCGTCCACCTAGTATACTCCCACCTAAATCGGGAAAATTCTCGTGACCAGGTAAAGGCCCAACCTTACCATTAGAGTCTACCTCAATCGGGTATTTTAGAAGATGTCCTTTTAAGGGAGTGAACTCTTCTGCTACGTACTTTTCCCAATTATCATCCGCAATTTTGTTCACATTTCTCAAGCACTCCAAACTATCTGGTTCATTGAAACTATCGTCGAATGTCTCCATGTGCTCGGCCCATAGTGACATTCTGTAACCATATATCTGGTAACACACATATCAATATGCATGGCTATAGCTAGTTAGTAAAAATACAAGTAATGAAACAATGTACAAAATCATCCCTCCCATATTCTCTTGGTTCTATAAGGGTTCATTCGAACTAAAAGAAAAGTGTTTCCAAATGGGTGTTTAGAGGAAATAAACTGGATCAGGAGTTGGGTTTAAGTTTGAACGGAAAAAATGTTGATAAACTTCGTTAGAGACAATTTTTTTTTTCAATTATCCCACTTGAATGTTGATTTAGATGTAATAATGTTTTGGATCATAACTTAATTGTTATATATATACATAAATTTGCTTATATTTTTCCGTCCAAACTCATTGTGTTTCCAAATAGAGCTCGTTTCAGAACTTAAATGTTCTTGTTTCTTAATTAGGCTTTAGTTTTGAATTTATCATTCCATATAATTTTATGTCTTAATCTCTTTATCTTTGGAAAAAAAAAACACAATATGGGGGATTGATATTGAGGAGGTGATGGAAAGTAGCCACACCACCATGTGAGAAGCTAAAAATCTATGTTTTATAGATTAAATTTAAAATTTGTGCAAAATGTTTCATTTTGTTTTATTTTTTCTTTGCAAAATTTGTTTGTAAAGACACTTTTGGGACACGTGCTTTCATAAGAATGGTAATACTACAAGCCTAATAGTCAAAGAGGGGAGTAGGCAAAACCTGGCCATGTGGATGCCTTTGCTTATTAGCCCATGTGTGATGGGGTTGATACGCACCCATCGCTATCTCGGTGTCTCTTGAGCCAGCCATAGACCTCTGGTTAATATTCGCCGATCCTAAAATTACATATTCGTCATCTACTATCATCCCTTTTGCATGAACATATATCATAAACCGGCCAGATTTTTGCGATGCTGAAACCTGAAAAATCCAAAAGTTTCTTTCAGCTACCATTAAATTCATATAACATAGATATTAAGATCAGAGAAAATAGTCAGGAAGGTGAAACAATGCTTAATCATTCTCATATTTTTCACACAGGGCAAATGCTTCACTAATGGGCTTATAACTCAAATATGTCTGTAGGAGTTACCGTTTCTCCTTTGATAGAAAAATGGTTTGAATTTGAGTTTTCATCTGGAGGTTCTTCACGTTTACCAAGGCAGTAAAAGTTCAGGTAGTCTTGAGGATGTGCATCGTCAACATCCATGGATTTCAACTCTTTAGCAATAATATCATACATCATTTGCATGGTTTGTGCCTGAAACATCCAAGAGGAAATCATAGTCATTTTTGTTAGTACATTTTATGATCCCCAAAAAACTCTAAAACTCTACATTTGTTATGTCTACCAAAAAAAACACCAATGTTCTAGCCAATAATACAATATATGATCCAAAAGATAATTTATACCCCCAAATAAAGCAGAAAAAAGTACAATAAACGAGATCATCATCTAGAAAACAATCTGTTACTCTAAGAAGTAAAAAATAACACTAGAATCTGGATCATTGTGACAAAATACTAGCTTAGAAAAAGAAAAAAAAAAACATACATTTCATCAAGATGTGACAAAATCTTTGGATAAGAAGTACAGAAACGAGTTACAAACATTCAACTGTGTTCAATATATAAGGATTTTCAGAAATATTTGATTTATTACCTGCCAATAGAGAATTTCTTGAACAGAAGAAGAAGTGGGAACTCCCTCAGGCCACATTGGGATGACTACATAAACAACAAATCTCTCATTTGATCTTATTTTACTAGCTATCTTCAATGCTAGTTCCATGGGTATTAGATTGTCAGCTCCTGGCCACATAAATCAGATCATAGAATTGTTTAAATTAAAGAGGTGTTTGATAACAGAGTTTATCACTCAATTTGAATTAAGTTGATTTGAAAACTGTTAGCTCAAATTAAGTTAAAAAAAATAAAGCTGAAAAGTCTGACTTAGTTAGGTAAGCTATGGATCATTTAACTAGGTAATATAGTAACAACATCTAGAAGACAATTTTAACCGCTAAATATTAATCAAATTATTTCACTATAAGGGTAAATTAGTCTCAAGAATCAAAAGTAAGACGGCAATTTGCTGGTCGTTTGTAGTTCCCACTTATCAAATAGTAGAGGAACTCTATAATTGCAACAGAATTGAGCATGATAGATGATAAATATGGATCAAACCTGCATCTTTGTAAGAGGGCCAAGCATAAGAGGAACCAAGAAAATATTGATTCTCAATATAAATGAAATGTTGAGCCGATCTTATTGCGTGAACATAAGCTGTCTGAATGCTCCTATCAATTACTAGATTCTTTGCACACACTAGATTCTGCAATAAGAAAGAATCAAGAAATTTAACTAGAAGGGATTATTAAAAAGTTATAAGTTTAGTACAAAAGTGATCAATGCTACCTGTGACTCAGCTAATTGGACCTGTTTAGGGAATCCTTTTACAGACCCTGAATCTATGGATCGGAAAACCTGTTAAGATAAGGGCAAGTACTATGATTAAGAGCTATGAATCATACAAAACCACAAATCATCTTTGATTGATTTACCTGGACATGCCAATTCTCAGGATCCTCCTCCTTGGAAACCCACAATTTAGGATCATCATTTGGAATAGATGGGGAAGGACTGAGAATCCACGATATCCTTTCCACTTTAATCAATGCATCATCATGCCAATGAGTTATCTTTTTGAAACGACGCCCCAACTCTGACCATTTTGTGGCTTTTCTCCACCTCTGCTCAAAATTTTTAAGAATATCATATGCAGCTGGCCCTTCTATTTTACAATGCAAATCATGCCATGGTTGTCTTGGAGCCTTAACACTTTCCTGTAAGAAGATAAAGTATAAATACACTGTTGAAAGTATTGTGCAGTTTGATCTTCATTTGAAAGTGAAAAACTAAGCTTACAGGAAATGTTGGATTATGATAATCATCCTCAAATACGGTGTTGAGATCACGGAATAATCGGTGATCAGGTGTATCATAACGGCCATCGCAGAGGTCCAGACCTCCTATAAAAGCAGTTATCTTTCTGTTGTTTCCTGATGCTTGTGTATCAACTATCACACATTTTTGATGGTGTGTATAGAGCGTCCCAACAACCTGAAATTCGAATAGAAAATAATTAAATGATTGGTAAAAAATCTCAGTCTAAATACATCTTTATATAGTTCTCAAAGCTCATAACAGACTTGCATAGATCTAGTTTTGAACATTCTCTTAGTGAAGGCCCACAATTTTTGTACCCGTTGGTAAAACAAATGTTGTAATCATCATCTTCGTGGAAGGCCATCATGGCATAGCAATCAGGTATCAGAATCCGAAAAAACTACAGCTACAAAACCATAGAAACAGAAATGAATTTGAAGAATTCGAATTCCGACTGGATCTAAAATTCTTTGAAGAATTAGACTAGACTCAACCCTTCTGAAGGTTTTGTTTAAATTGCTGAAGAAAATTTATTTGGTTCATATATGATGAACTGAGATATTGAACAAACATATCTTTAAATCTGATTTACTATGTCAAGTTGAAGACCAAGTTCTGTTCAAAACCAAAAGCTAACTAATGCAAAAACAACAAGAAGAATAAGTGGATCAAACACACAGGTATATAAATCATGCCTGTTGCTTGAAAATGCTAAGCTTACTGCTTGCATAACGAGGTGACAGAACACAAGTCACAGACGAGTGCTTGAAATACTTGCGAGTTTCTTCATCATGAGTTTGCATCACTCCAGTCTGCACATAAAAAGCTAACAATCAACATCTTCACTAAAAAGAATATCCCCATTAAGCCAAAATTGAGGTTAATACCGTCTTAATGAAGAATTTGTTATGAGAAGTTTTGTCATCCCAAACCAACAATAAAACTCGAACTCCTTCCTGCGATTTATACTTGAGCAAGTCACCGAGAATCAAATTACCGCCGCTAGGCAAAGGTTTACTAGGCTCTCTAACCAATTTCACCTTATGAAATATAGACCAACCAACAATGTAGACAAGATGATGAGCCTCCAATATAGAATGACATATATCTTCCCAACATTTCCCATGCTTGAACTCAATATCACCGTCCAATTTAATTTCAGGAAGTGTATCATCTGGAACATGAGCATCCTGATACAAAGTAACCGAACATCCACGTCTAACCGGAAAATAGCTCTGCTTAACATCAAACCTATTCAAATCCACCGAATTTCCATCTCTGTAAACCGGATTCTCATCACATTGAAAAAACTGCATCTGCAGTCTAACTGCAGAATTAGGTCTCGGCGGCTTTCCATAAGAACCGACAATAGGAATCCATTCATCAATCAACTCACCAGACTTCAACCTCTCCGGAGAAACAGTAGCGATTCCAATCAGATCAGCTCCAAATACATCATTATCCTTCACCTGAAACTCCACCAACGACACAGGATGAGCAAGAGGGATAGTAAAATGCTCATTCCAAACCGGATTCTGACAATTAGGTATCACGCGAGTTCGCGCTACAGTCGCTCCTGCTAAACAGACAGTAACGTAAGGATCGCTTGTAATAATCTTGCGACGATTCTTCCTAGTGCTGGAAAACGGTTTATGACATGAATCAAAAGCAGTGAAAACGCGACGGATTCTTTCGGAAAACAAATCCATGTTAGGTAAAGCTCTAGCTTCAATGATTTTAAGTTCTAGATCACCGTGAAGATAAATAAGTCCATTCAAATGATCATCTTCTTCTTCTACTTCTCCCATTGTAGCGGTTTCTTTCTCTAAGGTTTATTTGAAAATGGATGAAATGAAAGTGGTGATAGAGAATGAGATTCTTGAAAGGGGCAGAAGAAAGTGAAAGTATAAAATAGGGCTTCTTTTCTTTTTATATTGGGAAGATGAGGTTTTAGTTGGACACGTGGCGGATGGAGGAGTATTAATTGGGAATTTGATTCTGAAGTGGGGTCCAGCTGTTAGAAAAGTAGTTGATTGGGATTGGACACGTCAGCTTTTGAAATTATAATGGGACACGTTGACATTACCACTATGAAGCACATCATCTAACTATGACGTTATGATTATATCTATTTTAAAGGAATTTTTTTTTTTTGAATTTTACATCTGTATTTTTCCATTATTTTATTTTTTTTATTAAATTATTAAATCAACATATAATTAAACATTACACGCAATCTATTATATTTATTTGTTAGGGATTTTTTTTTTTTTTTTTTTTTATGATTTGGGGTTATTCATATAACTTAATTTTTATTTTTGTTAGAAAAAATTTAAATGTTATTAATATATAAGGATAAAATAAATAAATAAATTTTATTTTAGTATTTTGAGTAATAAAAAGCGAAGTATATTGTCATGCTGACCATTAAATAATAGGTTAGCATATGATCAAAGATTTGATGGAATGATCCAACCTAAAAAAGGTTATAGTTCGCGATGTCTTTCATTTGTACAAATCGCTCATATACAACGCACGACTGGACGTAGAGTCACTAAGACCGGGTCGAGCACAGATGCCAGATCCGAAAAGTCGAGCCTCGATCAACCTAGTGTACAAACCACGTAGTACGACGGGAACTCAAAGACCTTGCGAATGATGGCACACCTCACTCAAGAACTCTTATGTCATGGAGGAACTCTTGGCTGAAACTATCATTAAGTGATACGACGGAAGAGGAGTGATACGATGTTTTTGAGTTATGTTATTTGAATAACCCTAAATGTAGGTCTTAATTAAAATTTAAGTTATTTGTTAAAAATAGTAAAAAGATTTTGATTATTAAAAGGAAAATAAGTCTTTTTTTTATTTAAAGTAATAATGATGATGATTTTTTGAGAAGATATAGATTATTTTATAAAAAAATTAAAAGTATTAATATATAATAATTTAAAATATAAAATATTTTAATTAATAAATTGAATTATGTCTAATTAAAAATAATAATAATAATAATAATAAAATATTTTTAGATTTGAGTTATTATCTAATAAAAAAAGTAATGTTATAACATGATAAAGTAAAAATATATTATAAAATTTGAATTGGAATTTTAATAATATTATAATTTAATAAAAAGTATTTTTTTTTTAAAACTAACATTTATACAACCCACATGATTAAGTTACATGATCACACAAAACATACATTAAACAACTATTCTTTTTTATTAAATAAGTTTTATATTATTATAAAGAAGATTATTTCTAAATCAAATAAGTTTGTGATTAGACTTAGACACATTATTGATGGTCAATAATTTATGAAGTTGGTTAAATGTTTATTTATGAACATAATAAGATTATATAAATATTTTAGTTATAGTTGATTAGAGTAACGTTCAGATTTAAATTTGTTTTTATTGTGAATAAATGTATGAACTTTTAATAAAGTTGTTTTAATAATAATATTAATGCATAAAATTTAATGTATAGGGATTTCATTTTTTTTATTTTTTCTCATTAACCTTTTTATGTTTTTTTGGGGAAAAACCTTTTTATGTTTAGATTTGAGTGAAATTGATTGATCATTATTTTAAAGAGAAATGTCCCAAAAAATAATTAAAATGACCCTTTTTATTTTTTTAAAGGTTACATCTCTATCTCCTTTACTTTTTATAAAATAAATCTATATCATCTATACTTTTTTGGATTTTGAGTTTTACCTATTGTATAATTGCCTTTTTTTTCTTTTAGAAAAAGGTCATGTATATTATGTGAATTAATTAAATTGTTTTTTATCAAGTTATTTTTTTTATAAATTAAAATATTAAAATAATATTATTCTATTTTTATATATTTTAATATTAAATAAAAATTATTTTTAATAATTTAATTCAAAAAAATCTCAACTAATTAAATTATACCATTTCTTAAAATATTTTTGGAATTCATAATCTGATTATTCAAATAACCAAAAATCATACCACTTCTAGTTGTTTTAAATTTATTTATACAAATTTTATGATGGTGGGTAGAATGTTAGATAAATATTTTATGTGTTGTTTATCAAAATAACTTGGAGAAAGTTGATTTTAGTGTCCAACTTATTAAATGAGTTTTTATAATAGTTATTGAATGATTGGACTTAGAATTGTTTTATAATAATATTAATCACATTAAATTTAATATTTAGAAATTTCATCTTCATCTTTATTTTTTAACTTTTTATTTGATATTTTTTTAAGCACTCATGACTTAGCGGTAGAACGTACATGTTTTCTATATATCCGTTTTGAGTCTTATTTATATATATATATATTATTTATAAAAAAAAATACAAAATAGTTTGTTTGATTTTTGTATTTTGTAAGATTTTTATGTATTTTCGTAAAATTTTATTTGATACAAATTAGGTTATTTTGAATTTTTGTAGAATACTTTATTAAAGTATTTTTATATTTAAAATTTAATTTTAATAAAAAAATTGTGAATATTTTAATTAGATGATGAAAGTAATTTGAAAATATAAAATGATAAAACTAGTTCTAAATTATTTATGTTTGGTTTTGAGTGAATTGATTGATCATATTTTCTAAAGGGAAATGTCCCATAAAATTAATTATAATGACCCCTTTTATTTCTTTAAAGGTTACATCTCTATCTGCTTGACCTTTTAAAATAAATATCTGCTTGACCTTTTAAAATAAATCTATATAATCTACACCTTTTTTTTAATGGGCTTTTGACTTAAATATAAATATTGTCTTTGTTTACATTCGAAAACACTATTTTAATTATGTATCAAAGAAGAAAATATCAACTATCTAATTATTAATTATTGAATGAATAAGTTTTGAGTTTGTTAAATAATTTTGGATTATTTAAATATTGATTGAAGGTCATTTTAAGCAGATGTTTTTTAAAATATATTTTTTAAAGTATTCAATATATATATATATATATATTTAAAATAAATAAAATGTATTTTTAGTATGTTAATTAATAAATTGAAGAATTTGATTAATTATGAGAGGGTTGATGAAATGATATTTAATTTTAGATGACTTAAACAACGATTATGACTTTTTCATGTAAGTACACGTTAAGAAAAAAGACACCATGTCCTTATCATCTACTTCTTTTGATAAACAATTTTTTTTAGAATTTTGTGAAGATTATATAGTATGGTGTGTTCCAAAAGTTTACAAATTTATTTACATTTGAATAGAACTATGACTATTGTTTGCTAAGTTTGTCGACCTATATATATATTTGGTCAATAAAAATTTATCACTTTTGTCGAACGTACTTCTATTTTATACTTCATCGATACTATTTCTTCGTCAATGACATTACGATTTTGGTCATTAGAATCACTGTACGGATGGGGAATATCATTTTAGGACAAATGCCCCATGTTGGGTGCATTGATTTTGTTGGGTGGAGGATCATATTGCTAAACAAGCTTCTCTTGGTTTTATCTTGATTTTACTTTACTTAATGTGTAGGAGAGTTTATATTCTGTCTTTTATGATGTCTGTCTTGATCAATTATCAATATTCTTATGTACAATTATTTTTTACATATTTGTTATTATTATTATTATTTTAAATGTAGGAAGTTTTTGACATTTAGGTAGTTGATCTGAAGATGACAAATAAAGCCACCTCTATTATATAATAAATACATGCCATGACATCTAAATTATAAATTGAAGCTAACATTAAATGAAAGTAATCTAATTCACATGGGCCATGCTTGAATGTTTTTTTTCTAAGAAAGAACTAGAATTCATTGACTTTTTTTTCTTAGATATGTTTTTATATAGAATGGTAATCACATCTCATCAAGGTAGTCCAGTGGTAATAATCGGTTTAAGAGATCAAAAAATTACGGGTTTAATTCCATTTGAAAGGAGTTTAAGTGGGAGGGCATGTTATATGACGGTAATCACTCCCACTTCCATTCCATTGTTTTTGTTTTCTATGTTCTTACATTATTATTCTATTTCAATCCAAAGAGATCATGTTTATGTTTTTGTCACCATGAACCTTTGGTAAGAGTTTGTTTGATTTTGGTTTTTGGAATTTTTTTTAGAAAAACACTTTATTTAATAATAAAAAAAGTAGGTTATTTATATTTTTAATTTGTTTAATTACTAAAGTATCTTTTAGTATTTAAAATTTAAATTTAATAAAAAATAAATAAATATATTTTAATATTTTAATAAATGAAAGAAGTGATTTGATGGTTAAAATATTATCCTCCCGATTAATTTTTATTTGGAGAGAAATGATTTGTAGTCATTCAATTCGTATCATTAATAATCTTATTATTATAATATTTTTTAATATTTGTTTCGAAAAGTTGGTGTAGTCGGTCGAGAAGTTAATCATTTTTCTAGAGAATTTACTAGCTCTATAACCGGTTGGGTAAAATGTTTGTTTTGTTTTCTTATTTTTATATTTTATGACTTTATTTTTTTTTAAATTAAAAAAAAATGTTTTAATAAATGAAAATTTAAAATTTTATAAAAAAAATCCATAGAAACCCACATCAAGCAACTTCTAAATTTCCTTTCAAATTTTGTTAAGTAATTTCAACCCAATATTAGTCGCATTCTGGTTTTCTAGAAAATGCTGCAACAATATATGTTATTATATAAAAAAAATTGTACAGACAAGCATTTAAATGGATTATCTTTATGGACTAGGCCCAACCAAGACCTAAATTCTAAACTCTAATAATGTGTAGTCAAGGCATTCTCCAAACTCCAACCAAATCCTATAATGAGTCAAGGCTTGAGATTTTATTTGAACCAAAAAATATTCATAAATTTCATTGGAAACAATTTTTTATGTCAAACATTTCAACCAAGTTCGAATACCCAAGAAAAATTGGTCCTTGAGAAATATAATATTTTCATATCAATATTAACAAAACTGTATAGTCTAATGAGAAAAAAAATTATGTTTAATTGCATTAGGAATTAGAAGATCAAAGAACCATCAAACAAAACCAAATATTTGAAAAGAAAATCTTAAGTGTAGATTAATAATATCTTTTCGGAATTGAACTCTGAATTCGGTTAAAAAAATTGGAATCTTTTATCATCCTTATAAACTATCCCAAATCTGTTGTTGCAAATTTGGTGCTCCACCCTACACCACCTTCACAATATATGTTGACTTTTCATTCTCTTTTCATTAATTTTGACTTATCCTATAAAATAACCATTTTTTGTGAAGAGTGGTGTAAGGTGGAGCACCAAATCTGCAACAGAAGATCTGAGCCCCTTATAAACTCTTATTTTACCATATCAAGTGTGGTTTATTAGCTTTTATTTTTATTTTTTTATTTTAATTTTAATGTTATGTTTTGTTATTTCGCTAAATAATTTTTTTCTTTTATAATGAGGTTGGTATTAGGTAAGCCCAACAAGTTAATGGGTAAGGATAGTCCACCCAATGACAGCTCGTTTAATAAAATGAAATAAGAGTTTTAGTTAAACTAGCATGTATCCCGTGCATTTGCACGAGTAATAATATAAAAAATCGTGAAAAAAATATTACGATAAAAATATGATAGTATTTTTAATTTTATTTTTAACCGTTTTAAGTTTATGGCGAGTCAACCCACAATCCGACTCAAATATTCATTACTCTCACATTGCAGAATGATCTCTAAAACAATTGATACAGTTTGATTTATCAACTCAATTAGTTTGACCTCTAGAGTCCACTTCTTCCCCATACTACGAGTGAAAGGGAAAATGTAAAAACAACCATTAAAGTAGCTCAGGCGAGACTTACTATATCCATATGAATTATGTCCCATATCTCTATACATATGACGAAATTGTTCAATTATTGCTCACTAATAATAGTGAAATATATAGTGTAGAGTCAAAAGAGAATTATGACCATTTAAAACTATTGATGAACCACCGCGTTCATCAAATTTGGTGTTGAATTTGAAATATAAAGTGTTATTAGTCTAGTTAGTTAAAGGGTTGTACTTGTTTTGTTAGGTTGCAAGTTAGAACTATAATATTTTAAATTTTATTTTTAACCATTTTAAGTTTATGGGCGGGTCAATTCACAATTCGACCCAAATATCCATTTACTCTCACATATATATCCAAATTAACCACAGTCCTCAATCTAGCAATCCGTACACTTTAAAAATTAAGCATCATTATATATATATAAATTAGTAGTTAAAAAGTTGAACTTATATTGTTAAAATGTCCCGCATTCATCAAATATGGTGTTGAATTTAAAATATAAAGTGTTATTAGCTTAGTTGGTTAAATGATTATATTTATTTTGTTAGGTTGTAAGTTCGAATCATACCTATAACTTTTTTAATTTTATTTTTAATCGTTTTAAGTTTATGGGAAGATAAACCGACAATCCGACCCAAGTATCCATTTACTCTCACACATATATATATCCAAATTAACCACAACTTTCGACCTGATAATCCGAACACTTTAAAAATTAAGCATTATTATATATATTTTTTTAATATAAAAGTATATAACATTTCTAAGAGAAAAAAAATATATTTTTTATTATCCGTTCAAATATAATAAAAAAAATTAACTAAAATTATGACTGCCAAATTGGCATTCTAAAAATAAAATTGGTTAACTCCCAAAATTAAGTTCGTAGTCTTGATCTTTCTCCTAATTATATATATAATTTTACATTGAAAATTATATATTTTCAACTTTGTTATATTTTAAAATTTGTGAATAGTTTCATTAAAAATTATCAAGATTATTTAATATTCTTTGACTATTATTTCTTTTATTTTATTTGAAATTAAAAAATAAATCAAATTTAAATACTTTAAAAATTCAAAAATTCATGTTTTCCAGCCTAAGTGAAATCTATATTTATATTATTTTGTTTTATTTTGAATTAGTTAAATAAAAAATATAAAACAACAATTTAATATTTAAATCTAATAAAAACATTTATATTCTTTTATTTAATGTTTTACAAATTTTTTCTTTAAAAAACAACTATAACAAAATACCAAATATTTTTTTTGCATATTTTTTATTTCATTATATATCTTACCTATTAAATATATTTTTATAATTTTATTATTATATTAAAAATTATATATTTATCTTAATTTTTTAAGAATCTCTTAAGAATGGGATGGGCGGCTATAATAATAATAATAATAATAATATAGCACTATTTATTGACTATTGAGATAGCCGACATTGTTTCTTTCTTGAAATTTATTAGGTAACATGTATTAAATAATAATAATAATAATAATAATAATAATACCAATAACAATAACGTTTAAATGTCATAGATCATATTTTTTTTTTTTTTTATTTAAAGTTGAAACGGGCCTCATACCCTCTTTAATTATGTTATGAACCATCGTTATTGTAAATTGTATTACACAAATTTTCCTCTTATCTTTTTTTTTTTTTTAGTTAGTAAACTAGATCAAACTAAATTATTTTCAACAAAAACACAAATGATAGGTTCGGACAAAGAATGACACATGTTTTCTTAATAAGATTTATACTTTTATTTAAACGTTTTAAATAAGAATAGAATTGAGTTACTCTAATTGGTTAATAATTTATCTAATTATTTTCTTTTGAATAGAAAATTAGTATAACATCTACCATACTTTAATAACGAATTGAGTGAAATTCCTGTTACCTAAAATATCAGTTACAAGAATTTATCTAATAATTTAATAAGATAATTTAAGTAAAATAATAATAACTAAAATAATAAATACACAAGTAGAAAGGAGCATGAGATTTAGAATAAATTGTTTTAAAAGATAACTTTTTTAAATTCAACACATTGAAAAAAGAAAGTTTAAACTTAAGTGTTTAATAAATAACCTATTTGAAAAAGAGTAACGATAAAGGGAACGACTCTGGGTAGCGACCCTACCTGACAACAACGTGTAAAAAATAAGTTACGGTGGAAAAAAAATTATTACGTAAACAGTTAAAGAAAGAAAACAATGTTATAGAATGGTTCCGAAAATGGTTTTCTTTCTCTAATTTTTTACCTTTATAACTTTCTCTCGAACTTTTTACCTGATAATTTTTTTTTCCTATGGCTGTCAGGGTGTCGCTGAAAATCGGTGTGTCGCTTTCCCTATCATTTTTTTTTGAAAAATAACATATATAACAATTTTATTTGGTAAGAGTTAATATTTAAATTGATCAAAACAATTTGACTATCCTAATAACCCATTCCAATTAAAAAAAGGTTTGATCATTGAATATAATTGTTGCCACTTTTTACATTCATAATTAGATGTTCATTTTTATCTTTCTTTCTTTTTATCTATTTTATTAAAGATATTTTTTTCTCTTTATTATTTGACATTTTATTCAATAGAGTAGTAATACACATTTTGATTTTTTTTGACCATATATATATATCCATTTGGCTTCTTTTGAATTCAAAATTTAAAATTCAAAATTCATATCAATTACACTAGTCAACCACTCAACCTTACTCTATTTATTAAAATTTATTTATATTAAATTTTCTGACAACATTTATTTAAATAATAATAATTATTATTATTTTCAGAAAAAAAAAAGAGAATATTATCCACTATAAATAAAACCCATGAAAATAAAATTAATAAAAAAATCATTAATTAAAAAAAATCATTAATAATATTTATTATCTTAACCTAACCATGTGTATTCAATTGAAGAGGCCTAGGTTGAACCATGGTCCTCCTCTTCCATAGATTAATCTCTTTCCTAGGCTCTAAACAAAACCCTCCTCTTCCTCCGGCACCGCCGCGACCACCGCCGCAATCTCCGGCGCCGGCGCCGCCCATCAATGGGGCAGAGAATGGAATTATGGGTTCCCCATCTTCATCATCGCTATCTCCTTCTCTTTCTCTTTCCTCATCGGAGTAATAATTAATAGTAAGCTCCCGCCGGCGATGCTCCACCTTCTCCGGCGCCAAATGAACAGTCCAATCAAATCCAGCTAAACTCTCCCGACCACTAGAAAAACGCTGCATCTGACTCAACGCCGGCGCCCTGTTCGGCGGCGACATCTTCGACGAACTCACAGCCGCCGACATATCAGATTTCGATTTCCTAAAAGATGGCTTCGTACCTCCCCCGCCACCGCCACCGCCGCCGCCGAAGATTCTCTTCAAAACATGTTGTTTATGAGATGCCGCCGCGGATTTGATGTGCTTAGGTTTATCGATTTCCTTCTTGTTTATCTTCTTAGTGTTGTGTTTGATCTTGATTTGTCCCATACATGAGATTTTTGGTGAAGTGGGTTCTTGATTCTCGAAATCGCCGGAGTTTTTGGGATGATTTTTCCGGTGAGTTGCTCCCGACGGGATCACTGACAACCCACTTCTGGGATGCGGCGGTTTATGTTTGGTCGGTGGGTGTTGTTCAGATCTACCGGGGCTGAATGGAGGATTATGGAATGTTATTGCCGATGGAGCTGCTTTTGGTAAGAACTTTAAAAGCTTGCTTTTTGGTCTTGCCGGAGGTTTATCCATCGCCATTAATATCTTCAATTGAAGGTCTGTTTTTCTCTTTCTATGGATAGATACACACAAATATACCTGTGTGGATATATTATATACTTGTATTAATTGTATATACAAACACGAAGATAGCAAGAAGAACCAATGGAAATATATAATATGACTTTGTCAACAAAGTAGGCTTGGAGAAGAAGAAGATGTCATATTATCTAATATCTTATCAACAAATTAGTTTTTTTTATTGAATAATTAATAATATTATTTTACTAACATAAATGAAAGTAATTGAGTTTTATCCAAACTAGAATATTTATTTAGGATGAAAAAAATATTGACCAACTTAAAAGGATAAAAAGGAAGGAGTTGAATAATGTTTATTAAACAAATAGGTGATGGGTCATTATATTTTGAGTGGGTGAGAATGAATTTTGATATGATAATAAATTAAGTAATTGAAATTAAGTTTGATTTTTTTTAATAAACCAATTGACTCTTACAAAATATTACTAAAATATGTATATATTTATATGTTCATTCAATCTGTTGGTAACTGTGGAGAACCTAATGTTGCTGACAGAGTTAAGATCCTAAGTCAAATAATTTTCTCATTTACTCTGGTTCATAATAAAAAATAGTTAAGCTAACTCGGTATTATTATTTATGTCGTGTAACTCATGCTTAAATTCGTGTCAAATTGTTTCGACTAGAGTTGATTATCGTGCTAGCTCAATTGTGTCGTATCGTGTTGAGGTCCGTTTTTATATGTGTCTTGGTCATTCGAAATATTATGATATGAGGGTCTATTCGTGCATTGTTAACTTGTGACTTAACATAATTATTATAAAATCAATCCGATAATTGAAGTTTATACATGTCGATAAAATTGTGTTTATTATGGAATGATTCTTAATAAAATTGTGTTTATTATGGGATAATTATAGAAGTTTAATGTGAGTTAAAGGTTGAATATTTTAAAATAATTAATTTAAAATAAATAAATTGGAATGTAACGATATGGATGGATCACATGTTGAATTAATTGTTTTTGGCTAAATAACATAAATGTATTGGAATGTAATGATGGATGGATCACATGTTGAATTAATTATTTTTGGCTAAATAACATAAATGTATTATTTCAGGGCTAAATAACATAAATGTATTATTTTAGTTAAGTAAAAATAATCTCATCTATACATTTTTTTGGGTATTTTTCTCTTACTGGACAGTAAGGTGGACACAATGAATATATCTAGGATTTTTCTGGTTCCTTCTTTTCTTTGGCTGATCCAAAACAAAGTTAGGGGAGTTTTTTAATTGTGGTATATCACGGTTCTTTTCCTAGAGTAATCACTTCTTTCATTTGAGAGATAGAGTACTTCTTTCATTTGAGAGATATAGTATGTAAGTCTCTACTATTGACTTTTCTTTGATTTAGTGAAACTAATCCCTCTCGTGGACGTATGTCGATTTTGACCAAACCACGTATATTGTGTTGTTATTGTTTTGTGCTATTTAAGTTTTGATAAATCTGTTATTCATCGTATACGATTTTGGAACTGATTTGTCACAAATTTAATTTTTAAGAATATCCATAGTTTTGGGGTGCAAAATCGAACTTATATATGTTTTTGAAATAAATAAATATATATACATAATATATGGTATTTGTTTTACCAAACAAATTTAAGATATAATTATATTATTTAAAATTGACCAAATTTTTGGTTTCACATTTAGGTAACTAACTAAATCAAACTACACTCCTAATTATCATCAAAACAAATGTAATTAAAAAGTATGCTTCCAATTTTTTTAAATTTTTTTTTGGCATAGTCATACTTAACGATGTTGTAAACCATTTGTTTATCTATTGATTCAAGTTCCGCTCGCCTAATTAATTGGTTAAGTGTGTCATAATTAACAATGTTGTAAACCATTTGTTTATCTATTGATTCAAGTTTCACTCGTTTAGTTAATTGGTTAAGTGTGTTTCCGGTTATTTGCTTAACTCGCGGAATTAGTCGCACTTCGAAAAAAAAACATAACCTAGCTTTCTAAGAAAAAATATTTGATTATGTTGTGTATAGTAATATTTCATTCTATATTAAATATTAATTACAATATATTTGAAGCATAAAATATTTTATTTAAATTAATCATTATACTAATTTTAAAATCTTTTATCCTATCACTTCAAGGCATATTAAATGTGTTAGGTTGATTTTTCTATATATTATCTCACTTTCTTATAACTTAACGTTATCTTTAATGTAGTATGATTCATACGAAATATTTTATGTGAATTGTTGTATTCTATAATCAATGAGATAAAGACCCAATTTGTACAAATCAATCTATGATAATGTATGGTTCTTTCAAATGAAAAATTAATTTCAATAAATATTTAGTGAACACAAGAGAAACAATATATAAGATTTAATAATTTTCATTTTGCTGATAAAGAGGGAGGTATATAAACTCGTTATATAAACTCGATAAAGTATCATGACAATTGACGAGTATTAACAGTAAACAACCCATAAAAAGTTGAGAATATTATTCAAATTATAAAATTTCGAAATAAATAATTCGATACAATTAAACAGAATGTCAGATCAAACAAAATACAATATGAACTCAAATTTGAGTGATGAATAAGTCGGGAAATTTGACGAAATGATCTTAAAAAGTATCTTAAATGCGTTGGTGACCAACGCATAAATTTAATTGTACAAATGACAACTTCAAAATATTCTGAAGAAATTATCCCGTCGCATAACACGAAGGTCAAAATCGTCACAAGAAGGAAAAGACTGTGAAATTACTCCCGTCGCGTAATGCAAAAGGCACGATCGTCAGGCGAAAGGCACGATCATTCTGAAATTTTCATTGGCTTTTCCTTCACGTGACGATCATTCTCTTCGCGTTACACGACGGAGTAATTTCGTTAAATATTTTAAAGTGGTTATTTGCAAATTAAATTTATGCTTTGGTCATCGGGACATTTTAATGGCCTTTTTAGGGTTATTTCATCAAATTTTCGAATAAATCAACCTTTAATATGAAAAAAACTAATTTTTTTTTTGATTTTTTACCTTCTATATAAATTTTGTTGAGAGAGAAGAAATATGAACTTTATTACCAAATATTTTGTTTGTTTTATATATAATTTTTAAACAAAATTTGTTATATGAAAAAATTGACACTAATTTATTATTATTTTTTTTAATCAAATATAAAACATTCCCTGCAACTATGCTAATGTGTTAGGTTAATTTATTAACATTATTTTTAAATAACAATTGATTTTGAATCAACTATTTTATTTTTTTAATAACAACATTGATTATATATTTCTTTATTGTATGCTTGCAATGATAGTATCTTATTTATTTCTATTAAATTTAATAATAATAAATTATTAATTGATTTTTTCAAATAATGTTAATAATTACATGTTTAACCAACCCCAACAACCACATTTACTTTAACTTAGACATGGTCTATATATGTAGCCTCGATTAATAAGTATTTAAGTATCCCGTAGCTATCATAGTTTGTTTTAAAATAAATAAATTGAAAAGACTATTATTCTTATCCGATTTAAAAGCATTCCCAGTCAAATAAATGACTTATTAATTTAATATTATTTGGCTAATCTATTGTTAATTATCATTAGTTGGCAAGTAAGTACAAAATAGCTGTAAGAAACTGACATTTGACTTCTTTAAGCAAATAAGGTAAGAAATGGACGTTTGATTAATTAATTAATTAACACTTCAACATAAGCCAAATTGTGATTATTGTGAAATAAGATAGCCATACTTTCTTATTAATGTATAATAAATAAACTCATACTTTCACAATTTTTTTTTTAAAAAACACTTAACATTTTCATTAAAAATTCCCCAAAACTAAACAAATGGTTTACAACATTGTTAATAGACCACGAAATGAATTTAAGTGATCATTCTAGACAGACCTAAAATGATTTTGACGTCGTAACATTCTGAATAAAAGCTAAAAAGCTAAAAACATAAATGAATTATCTGATTACAATGCTTTCAATTCTAGTGAGTTCAAAAAATGGTAAATTCCAGTTCATGCAGATATTCCAGTTCTGCTCCGTGCTTGAAATTCTTCTCCACGTTCCCGTGAGGGTGCTGCAATCCGATACAATATCTTTCCATAACTCTTCAACGCTCCTGTAGGTTCTGCCATATACCATTGCATTCCGTTCTTGCCAAATGTTATACACCACTACTCCAAAGCCGCACTTGAATACGCTTGTTGCAAATCTATTTCTCTTGGCTTTGAGTAGTGCCGCTTCTTTGATTTCATTCCATTCGCTCGGGAAACTGATCAGCTCCAAGCTTTTATAGAATCTGTCCTAAAGTTCCGAAGTAATACAACAACTCCCGAAAAGGTGATCTATGGTTTCTTCATTTCCTCTGCATAGAGAAAAACTCGCATTCGGGATGCTCATATACTTGCTGATACGATCACGAGTGCTGAGTCTTTCCTAGAAGGCGAGCCATAAGATGAACTGATGTCAAGGAATAATCTTCGTTGACCATACAAAAGGAGCCCATTCTCATTTCTGCGCTTTTTCCTGGGTTACCTCCCATATTTTCTTCGATACCAACTTTCCATTCATGAATATCCGGCCTTTCGTGTAGTTGTATATTACTTATATGATCAAGTATCCTCTGTCCTTCTGGATTTTTCTCAAGAATGAGTCCCAATTCCCATCTTTAATGTCTCTGATTTTCGTTTTTGCGCAGTCCCTTCTAATACGGGTATTTTAAAACTCATCTTTGTGGATGATAGACTAATTTTCGAACTAGGGGTTGTACTAGAATAGAGTGCCTTTCCCGTTCCCTAGCCGGATGTCATAATGATCTGCAATATCGCTTCTTAGTTTAAGAATCTTTTTTAGAGACCAGTTCATACCTTCATGATTTTTATAGGTCCAGATGCTGGATTCGTATTTCATAAACCTTGTATGCACTCATTTGATCCATAGTGACTCCTAATTGCGCTCCAAAGCCACAGATGCTTGAATGTGAGAGCTTTGTTCCACTCGATACAGTTCTTCAAGCCGATGCTTCCCTCATCCTTCGGTTTGCAGAGAGCGGTCCATTTGACTTTCTTTCCTCCTCTTCCGCTACTGCCCGAGATAAAGTTCCTCATCAGCGTGTCGAGCTCCTTCATTACCTTCTTCGGAATGACCATCTTTTGCGCCCAATAGCCAACTATGCCCATGACCACGGTTTTGATAAGTTCGATCCTCCTTGCATAAGAAAGTTTTTTTGCTGCACAGCCAGATATTGTGTTTTTTACCTTTTCAACCAGCGACTTGCAGTGTGAGATCTCGATCTGCTTTGCAGTTAATGGAATTCCTAAGTACCTTACGGGAAAGCTACCTTCCTTGATGCATATGTTGTTGAAGATGTCATGCTTTGTTTCGTCCTTCACGCCTCCATAAAATGCCACATTTTTTCTTTCATTAATAGTTAATCATGTAACCTTAGAAAAGAACGTTAGTGCAACCCTAATAGTTTTAATGGAATCAATGTCTTCGTGCGCTAGAATGAACAAATCGTCAACAAAGCATAAATGTGTTACCTCTTCTACCTCACAGAATGGGTGAAAGATGTATGGACGATTCTTTCGGAACATCGCGAAGATGCTCTCAAAGATCGCCATGATATCTACAAAAAGGTAAGAAAAGAGGGGGTCCCCTTGCCTTACCCCATTTCCCCCCTTGAAATAGCCTCCGTGGACTCCATTGACACTAACATCATAACAGAATGATGAAACACACTACATAATCCAATCAATAAAAATCATAGGAAAAAAAGAAACAATCAGAAAGTCCTGAATGACTTCCCATCTAACAGAGTCGAAAACTTTCTTGATATCTATTTTGAAAGCCACTCTCGGGGATATTTTCTTTTTCCCGTAGCCTTTTAAAAGGCTCTGCATGAGAAGAATTTTATGAGAGATTGTTCTACCGGGGATGAATGCAGATTGGTTAAGATTTATAATTTTTCCTATGACATTTTTAAATCGTTTAGAAATGATTTTTGAAATTATTTTATAAATCACAATGCAGTAGAAAATTGGTCTGAAATCTTGTACTTTCTCGGGTACCGTAATTTTGGGGATCAAGGTTAGGACCGCTGTATTCCATTGCTTTAACATCTTCCTGTTCTTGAAAAACTCCAAAACCCCATCAGTAAAGTCTTTACCCACAACCGACCAATTGTCTTTGAAGAACTGTGCATTAAACCCATCAGGACCCGGACTTTTATTCTCATCAATACTAAATAGAGCTTCTTTAACCTCAACACTCATGACCACCCTTATCAGCTCGCGACTATCTTCTACAGAGATTTTCCTATCAATAATCTGATACGACGTATTCAGGTGACTTTGATGCTACTTTCTTGTACCCATAAGCTGCTTATAAAAATCGATAGTCAAATCTTATATACCATTTTGACCCTGAACATATTCACCATCATCATTCATCAACATGTATACATTGTTTCTCATGTTTCTAGCCTTGCATTTTTTGTAGAAGAAAGTTGTGTTTTTGTCACTCAACGAGAGCCAACTCTGTCTTAATTTTTGTCTAACAAAATTCTCTTCAAGCTGACTCAACTCTCTAAAGTTTTCAAGCGTATCACTTTCTGTTTCATTGAGTTGTTTATCACTATCATCCCTTAATAACCTTTTCTGAACTTCTTCCAGTTCTTCTCTAGCAGCCAGAACTCTATTGGAG
This sequence comes from Impatiens glandulifera, assembly GCF_907164915.1. NCBI lineage: Eukaryota > Viridiplantae > Streptophyta > Magnoliopsida > Ericales > Balsaminaceae > Impatiens > Impatiens glandulifera. The sequence goes on along the minus strand of NC_061863.1, from coordinate 14,120,100 downwards.
ATATTGCTGAATTTCTTCTTGTCAAAACTTTGAAGATGATTCTTCAGGAGCTTAAGCTTTTTAGAAATCCTGTACATGTTGGATCCCCTGACATATGTAAAAATAATAAAATTATTTAGTTAATTACTTAAGAATTATAATTTTATAAAATTAATACTTCATTGAAATTTGAATGTTTATTTTTGATTTTTTTTATATAAATGATTTAATTTAATTTAAAAAAATAAGAATAAAGGAATATTATATAATTCATTGTCATAAAATTTGATTAAAAACAAGTAATTAAACTGTCACAATTAAAATAAACATAAATATATTAATTTGGTTTACTAATGTAATTACCTAAATTTTAATATTTTTTCTAAATGTTTTTTTTATGGTTTAAATTGTAGTTTTGATTATTTCTTTCTTTAAATAAATAGAATTGATTAAAATATTATTAATGTAAGTATTAAATTTGAAATGTTTTTTTTCTATTTTTTTAAATATGTTAGTTAGTGTGATTTTTTAATTATTTAATTTAAATATTTTTTAATTAAACTTTATATTTAAAATTAATTATATGGGTTTTAAAAATAAAATATATTGTATATGCTATGCAATATTATTTACATATGTAATTTAAAAAATATATTATTTTATTTTAATTTGAATTTGAAAAAAAACCTGTAAACTTAATTATTATAATAAAATTCTAAATTATTTTTTCTAATTAATTTGTTTTATTATAAAAATTATTAATATTTAAAATATAAAATTTTGAAAAAAATATTAATAAATATTATAAATTTAAAATTGAAACTTTTATTATATTTATTAAACCAAAATTAACTATTTTCAAATTATTAATTTAAATAATATTTAATTTTCATTTTATAATAGGTTTTAAAATTTTAAAACTTAACTTATAAAACATTATATTTTTATTAAATATTATATAAAGTTTAATTTTACATTAAAAAAATTATTTTAAAAATACAAATATTTATTAAAATTATAAGTGTTTATTATAAATTTTATGTATTAAATATATTGTAAAATTATAATTATAAAATAATTTTCATTTTACAAAATAATTTATTTTTAGATTATATAAAAAAATTATTGTTTGAAAATTTTTAAAGTGAAAAAATTATATAATTTATTATTTAACCTTTTTATTTTAAATTTAAAATTAATATTTTGTTATAAAAGAATTCAAAACTTTTATAAATATATTTAAAATATATATTTTCAAATTTATTTTATTTTATATTATAATTTTAATATTATAATTATATAACTTTTTAATGTTTACTTTATTAAACAAAATAAAATGGTGTATCTAAATTTATTAATTTATTTATTATATATATTTTTTGAATTTTTTTATATTACATTTTTTTTACCACAACTGTCAAATGGTAAGTTTAAGCTTTTATTAAGTATGTGTTTAACAATAAGTTCATGTTATGTTTTTTTAATATTTTTTTAATTTCATGTTTCTAATATATATATTTTTTTTAATTTAAGATTTTGTTGATGATGTTGTAATAATTTTTACAATGTTTTGATCTTTTTTCACTATATTATAAATTTATTTTTTTAATATATAAATATATTAATTTTAAAATATTAATAACTTAAAAGTTTTTAAATTTATAAAATAATTAAATAAAATAAAAATATTATTATAGACACTTATTTTTTATTATCAAATTTATAATATATTTATAATAATTAATTAATAAACAAATTTCCTAAAAAAAATAATTATTTAAAAAAAAACATATTTCAAAATTTAATACAAACATAAATAATTTCTATTAAAAAATTAAAAATATATTAAATAAGTAAATAAGTTAAATTTATAATATATTAGTGATTTTATAATATATCAATTCATATTTTTCTAATTAACTTGTTTTATTATAATAAATATTAATATTTAAAATAAATAAATATTATATTTACTGTCACTTAAAAATATCTAATATTATATTTAAAATAATAATAAATTATATTGTATATACTATACAATATTTTTTACAAACCTAACTATACACTTAATTATTATAATAAATTTCTATGTTAAAAATATAAATATTTATTAAAATTTTCAATATATAAAAAAATATACTTTTATAACTATACACTTAATTATTATAAAAAATTTCAAAACTTTTATAACTATATTAAAAATATATATTTTAAAATGTATTTTATATTATAATTGTAATATTAAAATTATATATATTTTTTAATGTTTATTTTATTAAATAAAATAAAATAAAATATATATTTAAATTTATTAATTTATTTAATTTCGTTATTAATAATTTATTTGTAATATATACTTTTTTGAATTTTATTTATATTTAAACAAATTTATTTTTTTAATTATTTAAAAAACATTTTAATAACTTTAAAAACATGTATTTATTATATAACAAAAATCTTATAATATTGTATATTATAAATTAATTATATGTATATACATATATACTGATTTTAAAATATTAATAACTGTTTTTATATTTATAAAATAATTAATTAAAATAAAATAAATAAAAATATGATTATAGACACTCATTTTTTATTATTAAATTTATAATATATTTTTAATAATTATTCAGTAAATAAAATTTCTTAATAAACATGTTTATTAAATTAATTAAATAATTATTTTAATAAAATATATTTCAAAATTTTAATACAAAAATAAATAATTTTAATTATAAAACTCAAAATATATTAAGTAAGTAAATAGGTTAAATTAATAATATATTATAATATACCATTTTATATGTTTCTAATTAACTTGTTTTATTATAATAATTATTAATATTTAAAATAAATATTATATTTACACTCACTTAAAAATATCTAATATTATATTTAAAACATAATAATCAAATAATAATAAAAATTATCATATATTTTATCTTATTTTATTATATTAATAATTTTCTAAAATATTGTAACAGGTTTATAAATATTTTTTTTTTTGAAATAAAATCATATTTAATCAATGAAAATTAAGTTTTTTTTATTAACATATTTTATTAAATAATTAAATATTTATAAATTATAAATATAACTTAAATTGAAATATATATATATATATTATTATAAAAAATTATAATTTAAAACATATAATAACTTTATAAATATTGGATAAAAAATTATTAATTTCAAATTAAAAAAATCTAAATCATCAATTATCTAACTTTTCGTTTTTAAATATTTCAATTTTTTTTATGTATAATTTAAAATCAATTAATACGACTTTATATTTTTATATATAAATAAATATAAGAGATAATATATATATATATATATATATATTATATATATATATATATATATATATATATATATATATATATATATATATATATATATCTTCTTATTTTTTATTTTATAATTAGTTTAGGTATAATCCTAACTTTATTTAATAACGTTTAAAAATGTAATCTCCTAAAAAATAATTAAATGAAAAATAATTAAATGAATTATGAAAGGAAAATAAAAAAAAATAAAAAATGAGAAAGTAATATAAATTTATAATATTTTATTTTTAGAATAACGCGTTAAGATTTTTCCCTCTTTTAAATCTTTTAAAATAAACTTTATATTTGAGCATTATTTTTACCATGTTTTCACTTAATTTTATAGTAATAAGTGATTATAAATATGTGTTATCAAACCTACTTATTTTAAATAATTACTTAATATATTCAATTAAGTTATAAGTCAAGTTATCAAACACCTCATAAAATTTTTTTAGTTTTAAATTATATATTTTTAATTAATAAAAATTTGGATATATTAAATATTTTGTTATAAATATATTAATTATTTTATAAAAAAAATTTTAAAATTGGGATATATTATATATTTACAAAATATTTTTACTTTAATTATAATTTTTATGAGTAAAAAAAAATCACACAAAAATAATTATTTTTAAAAATAAAAATTGAATAAAAAATTAAATTGAAAACAATTATATAATTATTTTATTTTTAATTATAAAATATTTAAAATAATATTTATATTAAATTAATAAGACTATTTTTTATAAATTATATTTTAACTAAATTTTTTATACTTTATATATTAATAATATGTTTATAAATATTTAAATAACAAATATAATATAATATAAGTTTTTTTTATAACTAATTTTTAACATATTCAATATTTTTTAAAATATTAATTTATATCCTTATTTAAATCTTTTAAAGTATTTTTTGATATTATATTTTAATATTTATTTTTATAAAAATTTAAAATATAATAATAATTTATTATATATTGTTTTTTTGTAAAACAATACTTATGAGTGTATAATTAAAATGATTAGTTTAATAGTAAACAATATATATATATATATATATATATATATATATATTAAAAAAGTTCATCGATATAATATTATATTATAAGATTTTCTTTTATTATAAACATGTTTTTAAATATCAAAATGAAAACAAAATATATAATATAATATTTATTAAATTAAAAATAATAAAATTTTATTTAATTTATTACTTTAGAATTAAAATTTTATAAAATTTAATATTTAAAATTTATTACTAATTTAAAATTAGTAGTTTAATGAATGATTAATGAAATATATATATATATATAAATGGTAACTATACTTTTACAAATATATATACTTTTAAAACAAATGTATTTTTATAAATATAAATTAATTTATAATTAAGATTTTATAATAAATTTATAAATAATTTGAAAAATAAATAATTATATATTTATAACATACAAAACAAATTATATGTTACCAATTTATTTTATTTGAGATTTAATTTTTTTTTTTTTATGTTTAGGCCATTTTTAAAATTATAAATATAAAATATTATTATTATTATAATTTATTAAAATAATTTTGAAAAACAACTATAATAAATTTGTAATAAATTTCTATATATATAAATAATTAATTATTTATAAAGTTATAATTATTAATAATATATTTATAACATAAAAAAATTAAAAACAAAATTTTATTTTTGAAACTTTTTTTATAAATGATTTTATTTTTAATTTAATAAACAATAATTAAGGAATATTATATAATTTAAAATTTGTTTTGAATCTATAATTATTATTTTATTTTCATAAAAAAAACAAGATTTCCATTGTAATTTAATTAATATACTGAGTTTAATTAAAATTTGTTTTGAATATATAATTATTATTTTATTTTATTTTCAGAAAAATAAAACTGATTGATAAGAAAAAATAAGATTGATATTAACTCTATGATTTATTTCTAGATATTTTGGAATTTTATTTTATAATAAATATATTAATTAATTTTGTAAAATGTTTAAAATTGGGATATATTATTTTATTTAGTAAATTTATATATATTATTTTGTTAAAATAATATTTCAAAAAATAAAAATTATTCAAAAAAATTTATTTTGAGAATCTTGATATATTTTATAAAAACTTATTTTTTTAGAA